>NW_009715634.1:0-16542 GCF_000703405.1 Apaloderma vittatum | reverse complement strand
TAAAGCCCTATCAATGAGGCCTGCCAACTCCAGCCACAGAATCACTTCCCTCCTCTGGGAAAAGTGCATCGCATTGGCTGCACGCAGCTCTGCTGCCTCATATACCAGTCTACAATTGTAAGATCCAAAGCCTTGTCGACAACAGCAGTCCAGTAAGCACAATTTTCTTGTTATTAGACAAACTACAGGATTTTATAATGTTTTTACATTTCTGGGGCTTTTTTCATTCCGCTTTTTTAAGAGCAGGGTATGTTGTCCCTACCATCAGGTTGCAACACAAACCTTTTAACACCAGTTCAGAAGAGCTGTGCACTAAACACTGGGTTGAAGCCAAGAAGGTCAGAATGAATACTCTTGAAAGCAAAGAGGAAGGCCTCCTTTGCCACAGGAGTCCTACTGCAGACAAGAAAAATCATATTTCTCAGCCGCCATGGTCTAATGTGGCTCCTGCAGGGAACATGTGCTTCCAGGCAAAAGTGCAGTCATGCCAACTAGCTAAAGCACAGCCATGCAACATTCAGATTAATAGTCTCTGAAGGAATTTTTGCAGCTCCCCACTGTGTCATTTTGCAAATCCTACATAGTGATCTTCAAAGCAGAAAGGCATTGCAGGGATACTCCAGTGGTTTATGAGTCTGCCTGCCAGGAAAGTGAAAAAGAGGAGTTGGTGGCAAGGGGTACATGATGGTACGGCAGTAGGGTCACACAGCCTGCCCACTGTGACAGAGCTGAAAGAACACTTCCTTACTATGAGGAAGGCAGGGACTAGGGTGTAGGAGCACTGAGTTTGTGCAATGACAGTTTTTCATCTACTTAAACAGAAGAAATCTCTTATAAATCTTACCCCCTAAATCTACTGTTACAAATATTACCCCCTCCCCCCAAATCTAGCTAGCTTTGAAAACTAGCTGCAGAGAAAGCCAGAAGTGTGTTACCATACAATGTGCTGATCTGTGCTGCACCCTCGACACCTCATCAAGAGCCCAAATAAAATGACTAGAATGACTCAGTGAAGATGATGTTTCAAAATGGTTAAACTGATTTCTTAATGTTTAGCTGTCCAGTCACATAATCTCCACATGCCAAACCCTGTATATGGGTAATCAGAATAAATAAATATGAAAGCATTTAAGATGAAAACCTAGCAAGAAAGTCAAAGAGAAAAAGAACACATTATTGTCCAAAGTCTCTATTTTGCAATTAAAGTGAAACAGACCTGGCTGCTGGCATAGATCATACATATTGTAGTTCCATTTATTGGATACTGAAAATTAGAGCTTATCGAATTGAGCATTGAAAGTATTTCACTTATAGTCTTTTTTCTAAGTCAGAATTCTCTGTTACTGAAAGCATCCAATGAGTGCTTTAGTGTCCACAGTAAGACTTCATTAGTATTCTGGCCTTGTAAATCTTGATGGAGATGACAACAATACCTTAGTGTAAACTGTGTTATAGAGTTGTATAATATTATTGATGTTACTAAGGGAACAAGAAGCAGGTGGATTTACCATCTATCATTGTTAGCTAACTGATAATTTGCAGAAAAAAAAAATAAGAACAGTTTGGTTCAGTGCAAAGTAAAGAAACTGTAAACTCTGGAATACACAACAGTTCTTTCTCTGTTGGTTTCCCTTAGGTTTAGTCTGTAAATAAGAGCAGAGTTAGAAGGTGTATGCTTGATGAACATGAAGGATACAAGAGATGAAAACCATATAAACTCTTCATGTATTATTTCAGGATTTAAGGTGCAATCACGATGTTTTCTCGTGCAGTAATATTACGCTCTGTTTAAGATAAATTTGGAGGCAAAGACTTGCTAAATACTGAGGAGAGTAGGCTTGGCTCCTGAATATGCACACTAACTTTGACCCAACTACTCCCTGCTTTCCTTGTGGAGAAAAACAAAAAAGGATGATGAAGCAGAAGATGTGTGGTGTGAGAAGTTTCTAGCTTTGATGTCTTGGGAAACAGAGCCATTGGAAGTATTAAAAAGCATAGTTACTGTTCATCCACAGAGACATATTGACATTAACTTACCTTGTTTTACCTCTCATTCTAACTTTAAAGATATTGGGTCAACTTTTTAGTAGATATATATCAGCATTATGATGTCCTTTTTGTGTGTTCCAGGTCTATCTCTTCCTGTACAATATGTCTCTGAAAATGAACTATAAGCACTTTTAATCACAGTAAGTCCTTGTAAAGTTTAAAATTAAGCAAATCCGTGATTGCTCAATGCTCAATGTTTTCTTAAAAGCAACAGATTCTTTTTTGTTGCAATATTCATTAGTATTTAATGAGATAAAAGCTAAAAAAAAGCTGGAAGAAAAATTTTAATAGTACACCAGTATTGGTAGAATAAAACAACAACATATTCCAGTAAAAAGTGCTGGAATGTGGGAATATAGCACTGTTTCAATCATGAACAAGTTCTATTTTGAGCAAAGGCTTTCATTTTAGTGTGTTCTCTTTTCCTATTGGCATGTCATCTTGCATAGACAGGTTGTAAAGTCGTTGAAGTTTTTTCTATGTACAAAGACTAGCTCAGTGGATTCCAGTCTGAGCTGTGGGCTACAGCTGCTAATTGTAACAAATGCACATACCAGTGAGAAAAACGTAGTAAGGGTACAATTTTTATTGCTAGTCTATACAGCAAGAATTATGAAGCTTATGTATTAGTCATAAATGTTTCATAAGACTGTTCTTACAGAAAACGTATACATGGTATCATTTATGAAGAGATTACCACTCCATGATCTTTTGGAATTCTACCAAAGTTTTAACAATACTTTATTCTATTAGTTGAAAATTCATCTCGCCTTCTAACAAGAGTGATGAATCTCCAGTTGTCTGTTACTGTTTATTGGCATTGCCTCCTGTTACCTTTCCTTTTCATCTACTATTCCTGCACTCCTTGGAGCGAAGATGAAAGCTGTGAGGCATAATCTCATATAGAGGTTAGGTCAAGTGATAAAAGAAAATGTGAGAGAGACTGGTGGTATTTCTGAACCAGCTTCTCTAATGAAGATGCCAGGTTCGACACTGTCAGAGTTCAGCTTTTTCAGAGACCAGACAGAAATCATTGGGCTGATCTCTTTAGTTAAGACCTTTCCACTAGCAAGGAGACCTGATGCTCAAGCTGGCTCAGGGGCACTTGAGCTGGTCACTGACTGGCAAGTAAGTGCTGGATGACATTTGTCTTAGATTCTTGAGATCTTAGCATCTTAACAGACCGCCTGTTGTGGTTTATGACCAAAGCCAGGTGGTTTTCCCAAATGCATAAACTCATCCTCCAAGTGGTAATCTTTAAAAGGGTATGAGGGGACACATTTTTCTGAAATGATTATCCTTATTCCTTATAATCATATAATTGCCTGTTTTCAGAAAAAACAAATATCTAAATCAGATAAAATGTTCTGAAATAACTTATCAATGTTTACATTACAAACACAATCTATAATTAACTAATAATTAATAATTAACTCATTAGTAAGATGTTTGACTATTCGTTGAATAATTGTCACATTACCTTAAGACTTAAAGGGATTTTAGGATGCTCAGTCGATACCTGCTTATGTATCTAACCTTCCTATAAAAGCTACTTGCAAAACTCCCTGGAGATTGGGAAAAAGAAGTAGAATGGACTGGGGGCATTGGTGTCAGGTGTTACCTAAAATAAGATTACATTATATTCCAGTACCAACTTTCTCTGCCAAAGGCTTCTTTTGCAATCTGCCACAGGAAGGAAGGCTTTCAGAACTTCTTGCAGCACAGGTTTTTGTCTTCTAGTTTGAAGGTTGTGTCTAACATATTTACCTGTTATGTTTATTTTCAAGATGGAGTTCAGTATTTAAATACAACAAAACTAAAAGCAAACCAGAAATCTGTTTTCCTTTCTTTTCTGAACCACACAATATCTATTTTCATCAAATTATCATGGCTTCCTACAGGAATATCCCTTCCAACTACTCCTTTATAAAATGTTGTTTCTAAATTGCAGTCCATACAAAAGAACTTTTCAACATCTGTTGGGAGTATCTGTTTTTATCGTACTAGAGAATTTAGTGGTGTAACTGAGCAGGGGCAACCAAAATGATAACGCATGCTGGAAATAAATTTGCCATATGGAAAACTTTCCTCTCACACTCCAATTTTTTCTGGAAGCCTGGAAATACATACTCTGAGCAGTGGATTTATATTTGAAAATTATCGTAGATCTCTGGAATATTAATTACATTATCAGAATATGCAATCACATACAGGACAAACTAATTTGAAGCTGTGAATAACTACGCATCATTGAAGATGTAAATAGAAATGGTATATGCAGTGAAAATGTTTATGAGTCACAGAAAACAATTCTGTAAAGCCCATGCTTCCAGTTCCACCCAGGGTCACCCCAGATGAGGGTCAAGCAAGGGAAAAACGGGGATCAGCCTTTTATTCCAGTTTGTAGTACTTGCAATGTTTTTATTTAACGAGAGAAAGAGCTCAGTAGAAAGTACGATTCAAGAGCTCTGTAGAAAGTAAGATTCATTTGTGTGGAAAAAGATGTTCTAATTTTGCCTGATCTGAGGTCATTATCAGCTGTGACTTTCTATCCTGAAGGAATTCCCTGGTGCATGTCCTGCAGCTTCCATTTTGTCACACAGACTGTACTGCAGATTCAAGAGATGCTGCATCCTGTGAATACAGAAAAGAAACAGACAATCAACCAGCCTTAAATTTCAAAAGTCACATATATGATAGTGGTCCTTCAAGAAGGGTCTGCCCTGCTCAGTAAAGGCTATGAGGCTCCTAGATAGCCTGCCCCAGTCATGCCCCTGTAACATGTTTTCTGCAAAAACTTACTCATGGATGTGAACCTGCTCACGTGCAGCATGCTTCCACAGGACTCTCACACCAAGCCAGTAGATTTCCCATGAGAAAACACTGTGTTGGGAAGCAGGTGAGCCGCTGAGGTCATGCAGTTAATGCCAGTCAGGCACATTAGGCAGTCTGCAGGGCAGATGGGCAGAGAAGGAGGTTGAGACATCTTGAAGCCTCAGGACTGTGCTGCAGAAGAGCAAACTGGTGTGACTGGCTTTACAAACTTTCACCTCAGGAACACCAGCAGGTCTCCTCTGCTCTGCTTTTGATTGTCCAGGCAGAGATTGACCTTCAAAGTCTGGCAAGATTTGGTGCAAGCTCAGCATATGGGGTACCCCTCAAGTAACACACAGTGTAAGCTCAGCTCACAGGGTAGCCCTCAAGTAACACGTGGTGTAAGCTCAGCTCACAGGGTAGCCCTCAAGTAACACATGGTGTAAGCTCAGCTCACGGGGTAGCCCTCAAGTAACACATGGTGTAAGCTCAGCTCACGGGGTAGCCCTCAAGTAACACATGGTGTAAGCTCAGCTCACGGGGTAGCCCTTAAGTAACACATGGTGTAAGCTCAGCTCATGGGGTAGCCCTCAAGTAACTGACATATTCCCCTATTTTTTGGTCTCTTAGCAGTGAAACTGGATATTTTTTTATAATTTAAGTGAGCAAAATCTAAATTCCACCGAAGTAAGTGTTACCGGTAATTAAGTTTGACAAGATGTAGGGAAGTCTTGGCATTCTAATTGTACTATTATCACTACGTAATAGTAAAATTAGAATGACTTAAATGGTCTGCAAATGACTAGGGATTTGTAAATACTTAATGAATTAAAGGAAAAAAAAAGATTCAACAGCCAAGGTAATTGGCCAAGTTATTTGTAACTAATTACTTACCATGCTGTGCCTTTTACCAGGTCATTAATTGATGGTGACAGTAAAGTCCAGAGATAATTCATGCTGGTGTCAACATCGAATATCAAAACTTCGGTTAAGCATGAATGTGCAAAATTTGCTATAAATTCTAAGAACTTTTTCAGACTTATTTTTTTTCTGGTGAAGACAATTAAATCTATTGGAAAATATTTTTTATGTTTGTTTGTTTTTTTAAATAGGCTGTATGGATATTTGTATGGATGTCTTGGGTGTGTTTTTATATCATATCAATAAATTCAACAATTATCTGATAGCTGTTGGACTAGTAACTGAAAAAAATAGTTTGGATTTTTCTGTGCCAGCAAAGATACTCTATTCTTTTATCTAACTTGTCAATATTGTTTGGTGTTGGTTCTTATTCCTAATTCTGTTACAGATTTTACCAGTTTTTCTGCTGTTGTTCACTATTCTCATAAAACCTTCCTCCTGTTACTTTAGCACTTTTCACGCTCATCGTGATTCCTCATAACTATATAACAGGATTTCTCAATCGTCTGTAGAGTAATATAGGTACTCTGAAATTACACAACTTAAAAATGAACCTGTTGATTAAATCTTCAACCTAAAATTGAACACACTGTAACACTTAAAAATATAGAAATGTTCGTTTGTTGGAAAAAATTCTTTTAACAAAACTAACTAAGCTTTAGTTTACTTATTTGTTGTACAAGGAAAATAAATTTGTTCTTATTCTGTGTTTGAAGTGGACATCCATAATTACAGTGTTACTGAATGTTATTTGTTAGAGTTGTCTAGATCAGTCAAAATTGTTTACTCTAATAATTTTTTAAAAAAATTAAAGCCTAACTAAACAAGGTCAGATCATAGGAGTAAACCCTTTGATTCCAACAGAAAAAGAAATAAAAAGGTATGCAATTACATAAATGAAAATCAAAACAAATACAAAATTACTTTCTGGGGGAGTACCTTTCCTATCCACATATTCTTATCTCTCATCTTCTCTGCAACTATTCAAGCTAATCAGAAATACGTTTTTTTTTGTCTCGTCCAATACTCCAGAACAGCAGTGGCAGACGTGTTTAGTTTTTCTTTTCTGCACATTCTATTTGCAGTTAATATCTCTGCTGTGCCTGTGGCTGATGACAGATGAACCACAGAAAGGTTTGTACAGCATCAAACCAACAGTCTATTCAGTTTTAAGATAGAAACTGGCAAGTATTATATTGAAAGTAGGACACTAAGAAGTGATGGTGTCCTTGCTGAAAATTCAGATAGGTGGTCTTCAAAACTCACTAAAGCTGGAGTTATTTTCTGTTCTGAAAGCAAAAAAAAAAAAAAGTTGTGGAAATTTTGATGTAGTGTGAACATGAGAAAAGCCATTTTAGTACATAGATCCAAAAAAGTTTTTTCAATATAATATAACTGATAAAATGCTCTTCACTGCATACACTGCTCAGAATTGAACTGAATGAATACTGTTAACACTATATTTAGAATGCATCAAGTCTAGCTATTTTTTTGTTATATTAAATATTTCAACCCAAATTCTTCTTGCCAAAAATCTTTCTAAGTTTAATGAAAGATCTGTTTATTAGTGCTGTGATTTTTAAGTTAGTCAAAAAAAAAAAAAAAGGAGAAAAAAAGCCAGGTCTCCAGCTCCTTTGTGTTCTGCAAGTTCAAAGATATCTCTTTCCTTCCTTTATTAGATTAAAGGTCTGTATGGAAAACATAGGGAGAGGATGCCACAGAAATTTGTCCAGCAAAGAGCAATGCCAATATTGCCACATACCTGAAAGTAAACCTTAAAAACAAGCATTGGAAAAAAATGTAATTAACACAGAAAAGAAGCCCCATCATTTCTGAGCTGGAGTGCAACAGCTGCAATGTGTACATTTACTACGACAGTTTAATTCCACTGTATCTTCAGCTCTTCCATCCAGTTTACCCTTTCTTCAGATATTTTTGTGGTTTGGCAACAGTGAATTAGCTGACATACGAGTCAAACTCCTGTACAGATAATAGGCAATCTGACACACAGGGAAATGAAACTCAGTATCTGATTCTGTATCAGTTATATGACACAGGAGAATTGTGATCATCAAAATATACTCTACTGAGGAAAAATGTGCTTGTTCTTAAAATTTCAGAAGACTTGTTGGACCCGAGGCTACTAGTAAAATGCAAACCAACAAAACAGAAAAAGTCACTTACTTCTTCATTCTTTTGCAAAAAGTACACCTTGAAGCATTAAGCTGCTTGGTGAAAATCACATTTCTTTCCTTAGTCCTGTACTTGTAATGGAAATATGAAACCACTGCCACTTCTCCTCAGCTTGCTTCTCCTCAGCTTGTAAATGTTTGTTTATGCAGGTGTTCCGCAGGCAGGTCCCATTAGACTACTGTGGGAATACCTGTTTATCTGGCTAGTAAGCAGTACTGCAACAAAATAAAGGCACCTTAAAGGGACTTCACCAGTTAACACTTGTCATGTTTTTCTTTCCTTTTACTTCATTTTTTTTTCTCTTGCTGAGATTTTCCATCATGATAGTTGTTTGGTTTTTTTGGTGAATGACTGAATTATTTCCCCATTTTTCAGCATTTCTTTTGGAAAAGTCTTTTCCTTTTTTCAGGGAGGTTTTTTGAGGGATTTTTTTTCTCTTTTACCCTCCATTTCTTGCTAGTTTACAAGGACTTTTTTTCCACTTTTTTGGTGTTTTGTCACATATTTATTTAATGATGATGATCTGTGGGGTTTTCTCCTCTAGGTAATATTTAAGGGAATTGTTTGTGTCTTTGGAAGATTTCTGTTGGTGCTGCTGTACTTGTTTTACTCTTTCATGACTGGGAACTCTTTCATCACAGACTAAGAAAGGTCAACTCAAAAATAGGGTAAAGTTTTAAAATTATATGGGGTATTTTGGTTATAATATATTTTCTATTCTTCTCATAGCATTCCCATAGAGTTAATTTGCAATGACATCAAATTTGTCACAAGTTGCACCTAGGATATTGCATGTAAAATAAATTTCTTCTCTTAATGGAATCAGATCTTACAGTTACCTTTGCAGTTTATATGATTTTAAAAGCTAGTGTAATCTGGCAAGCTGCTTAGAATGCTTACTGCTGGCTTTTTTTGAGTATTATTATTTAATCTTAAAAGTAATAACAGCAAGAACTATAGATCTGAAATTTTAGTAAAAATCTTTCATGGCTTATGCATTTTAAGGAGGAACTGGTTCATGCTGATGAATGACTGTAACAATTCAATTTTCAGATTGCATTGTTGTTTTTCTGTCAGTCTTTTTACTATAGTTGTTCAGTTTTACTAACAAAAAGTTACTTGCCTCTTTCTTTCCAGCTAGCCCTCTGAGTTGAACTTGAGATTCAGAAATTCTGTGAGGAAATCCATGAGAGAAAAAATACGTCTCTATATTTCACCACCTGTTGCTTTTACTTTCTTTCTTTTTTTGTTTTGTTTGTTTCCTGAAACACAGAGCTAAATTCGGATTACAAGATTTTATTCCTTTGCAGTAGTAATCACCACTGGCTTTATGTTTTCCTGAGTGTCATTGCCCATAAACAATAGTATTAATTTATCAAGCATGTTAGATTCATTAGTTTGGTGAGACACGGCATGGAGGAAGTTCTCTCCTGCCTCAAACACTTCTTGAATTTATTATTTATTATGAAGTTTCCATTATCCAGATGGTGAAGTCAGATGGTGACGCTCATTATGTCTGGGCACAGAGGCTGTAATCTTCTGGTAACCACTGTCTATAATGAGACCCAGTCTAAGAAAGCCATTCAGTCTTGTTCCTGTGATAAGCTAAGATGTGAAACAGAAAGCATGTGGGTGAAAAATTTTATTATCCTTGCACCTTGTAAGCACAAGAAATAAGCAGCAGCTAGGTTTCTGTAAAGAGAAAATACTATCTGTGATATATATATATGTATATAAAATAAAGGTGTGTATACAAAATAGTGTGTCTGAGGAGAGCTCCTTCCATTGTGAAAGTTAACTGATAACTGGGAACTTGTGAGGATGAAGGTTCAAAACTGAACTTTTACTATCAAGCAGAATAAAACTGCAAATGGTATAGGCTGGTTGCAAATTTTGATGACACCCAGGACCAAGATAAAGTAACTCTATTGTTTCGCATGGCCAGGTTTTGATCACTGGGTGACTCCAAGGGTGGCTTCTGTGAGAAGCTGCTAGAAACTTCCTCCCACATCCAATAGAGAGAATGCCAGACATCTCCAAGAGTGACTGACATGCTGCTGGCCAAGGCCAAGCCCATCAGTGACGGTGCTAGCACCTTTTTGATAACATATTTAAGAAAGGTGAAAAAAACCACCCTTGATCAGCAGCCACCAAAACAGAAGAGTGAGAATATGTGAGAGAAGCAACTCAGCAGAGAGAAAAGTCAGTGAAGGAGGTGCCGAAGCAGAGATTCCCCTGCAGTCTGTGCTGAAGACCCTGGTGAGGTGAGCTGTATACTTGCAGTCCATGGAGGTCCACGGTAGAGAAAATATCCACCCATAGCCCTTGGAGAGAACAGATCAGGTGGATGCCTGAAGGAGGGTGTGACCTTTTGGAGAGCTTTCTCTGGAATGTGTTTGTTGCCGATACTTGTGATCCCGTCAGGGAACAACACTAGAGCAGTCTGCTCCTGATGAACTGCAGCCCATGGAAAAGACTCACGTTGGAGAAGATTGTGGAAAACTGACTTCCTTGGAGGGACCCCATGTTGGAGCAGAGGAAACGGATGAAGAGTCCTTTCCCCAACGAACAAGGAGCATCAGAGACAATATGTGATAAACTGACCACAAACCGTATTTCCTGTTTCCCTCTGCTGCTGGGGAGTGGAGGTGGAGAAACTGGAACTGAAATTGAGCAAGAGAGGAAGGGAGGGGTGGGAAAAAGGTGTTTTAAATTTGGTATCATTTGGTTTTGTTTCTCATTACACTACTCTGATTTAACTGGCAATATACTGAACTAATTTCCTAGTCAAGTATGTTTTACTTGTGTCAGTAGTTGGTGAATGATGTTTCCCTATCCTTATCTCATTCCATGGGCCTTTGTTCTATTTTTACCTCCCCCTTTCCATTTGAAGAGATGGAGTAACAGAGTGACTTAGTGGACATCTGTTATCAAGCCATGGTCTATCCAGCGATTTTATTTTGCTCATACTGAAATACTATTTTAGCTTCTTCTAATTTTTTTTTCTGTTTTAGTTCAGTACAATAACAAAACTATGTCAGTTTGGCAAAAATCACTGGAGTAAAAACCTCAGAATTTTGAAAGAAAGCAACTTGTTCTGAAACTTTTCATAGGCTGAGTTTAATGAAAATCAATTGTATTTTTAATGTTTACATTTGAAAAAAACCCCCGCATTTTTAGGGTATCATCAGTAGTAGATCCTCAGTAATGGATAGGTACTGTAGAGGTTTCTGCATTTGAAATACTAAACAAAAATCACTGCAGTAACTTTAAATAGTATTTGCAAGTTTGAGGTAAAACATTTGATCATACAGGAATTGATTTGGATTATTATGGTCTGTTGCAGTACATCAGATTTGCTTTCTTTCCAACAGGATCAAAAAGACTGCTACTGGAGATTTCTTTCCTGAAAAAGTTAAAATAAAATAAAAATAGGTTTGAGGAATGGCTTTCAGAAGACAGAAAGAAATAAAGAAAATATCTTCTAACTCATTATTTTGGAATGCTAGCTTCTATTTTATTAATCACACCATTTTTCACTCAATAGCAATCTTTTCTAATTTCAGAGGTATTTGATGGATTCATTTTTAAGAGGAAGCTCAGCTTACTAAAGTGTTATTTTTTTTTTTTAAATTGGTGCCTAGAAAAGTAGAACAGAAACTAAAGTAAGATAAACTTGATTAATTGGCTTCTACAATCACCTGTTCAACAGTTTTTACTTGGTCAAGTTGTAAACATTCATTAAAAATCAATTATAAGATTTCTG
This sequence comes from Apaloderma vittatum, assembly GCF_000703405.1. Classification (NCBI taxonomy): domain Eukaryota; kingdom Metazoa; phylum Chordata; class Aves; order Trogoniformes; family Trogonidae; genus Apaloderma; species Apaloderma vittatum. The sequence continues at coordinate 4,799 of NW_009715634.1, read as the reverse complement.
TAATTCCAAAAAAAAAAAATCTTCAATTGCAGTCTTTATCTTCATTATGTAATGTGCAGCTCAGCCTCCAACTGGTGCAATTTAATTTCAGAGAGATAAGAAATACACTCTGATACTTTTCCAGTTGTAATGATAGTATATCCTCCATAATGTGAGTTCGTAATTGCACAACTTGAAAAATACCTCCTAGTTACTGTGTTTGTGTGATATTATTCCTTGTATCTAAATGACACATTGTGATCATTTGCCAACTAAAAATGAGAGACCTAAGTTGAACCTTCTTTTTCTTTTTTTTTTGGTTAGGTGTGGAGTTGCTTTCTTTTTTCTTTTTTTACTTTCAATGAAGATTAGAACTGTTTGAAATAAAGATGTATGTTTTGCAAGCATAATTGGAAACATCCATCAAAGCAGGAATTATCTGAACATTCTAAGAAACCATATAATAATTATATATATTTGTTTTGTGTTCTGGAAATCTTTTTAAAAGCCTTGGCTGCACAACTGCTGGATGGAAGAACTGTTTTATAATTAGAATAGCAGTATGAAAGATAATTCTAGTGCACCTAGTATAAATCTTATAAAGTTGTTCTCCATTTTTGCTTTATTTTAAAGAATTATAACTTTTTGTCTCTGGTACAGCATGTGCTAGACTTCTGAAGAGCTACAATACGGAAGGGGACAAGGAGAGACCAATGTCATGTAGTTTGTTAATAACCAGCTAATATGAATTATCTTTGTCCTCTAAGATCAGAGAGATAATACAGCTCCTAACAAAAATGCTATTAAGGATTTGAAGACTAAAATACGTTTTCTTATGAAGTATAGCTTTAAAGGCTCATTTTTAAGAAAAGATAGCATAACAATAGTTTTAATAAGAAGTAGTCTGGTTTGGTATGTTTGCCAAGAAAGTGCAATATTTTTGAGACTTAAGCTTAGTGGTTGGTAACACTTTCAATATCTACTGACACGAGAGACATCCAGTGATATGTGTTTTTTTCCTGGAAATATCTCTCAGCATCTGAGATGAGCTATGCATTTCTACCAGAGACATGAATTTGGGAGGAATCTCTCAGAGATCAGGATGCAGAGACTCCAGTGTGAAAGACGAAGTGTCAAAGGAAGATACTTGTGCAGATTTAAGAGTAGAATTCAGCTTAAAGTGAGTTTAGATCAGTCTAAGCAATACAGGTCAAAACTTAACAAATTAGTGTGTTCTTTTATTTTTTTTAAAAAATACAAACACAATGTAGATTATTTTACTTTATTTTGGTTTCTGTGGGTGGAGCTGATCATTCGTCTCATTTGTGTAAGTAAGAAGGTAGTGAACATTCCTCCAGGGAAGCACCCGTTAGAGAGATACTAAAGTTTAAGTCGTCTTCATTGTATGAACTTAGTGTATTCATCAACAACTTGTTGGCTCTTCTATGGATAATTATCTTTTTCTATTGCTAGGACTTTTTGTCAATAAAAGAATATACCTAACCTTTTTCACCGCAGCTAACTGATAGCAATGCAAGCCAGTGAACAATTAATTATTTTATTTCATCTTTCTGGACTTGTGCAAACTGTTCATCACTGTCCTGCACGACATGTTGGTCTCTAAATCGGAAGGACACAGATCCGATGGATGGACCACTTGGTCGATGGGCTAGATGGCCACTCTCAGAGTTGTGATCAATGGCTCAATGTCCAAATGGAGACACGCGATGAGTGGAGTCTCTCAGGAATCAGTACTGGGATCAGTGCTATTTAACATGGACAGTGGGATCGAGTGCACCCTCAGCAAGTTTGCTTGATGACACCGGTGTGGACTGGTCGGCACACTGGAGGGAAAGGATACCATCCAGAGAAACTTTGACAGGCTGGAGAGGTGAGTCCATGCCAACTGCATGAAGTTCAAAAAGTTCAAGGTCCTGCACATTAATTGGGGCAATTGCGAGCACAAATACAGGCTGGATTATCAATGGATTGAGAGCAGCCCTGTAGAGAATGGCTTGGGGGTGCTGGTTGATGAAGTGCTTAACATGAGCTGATAATGTGTGCTGGCAGCCCAAAATACCAAACATGTCCTGATCTGCATCAGAAGCAGCATGGTCAGCAGGTGAAAGGAGATGATTCTGCCCCTCTACTCTGCACTGGTGAGACCTCACCTGGAGTACTATGTCCAGCTCCGGGAGCCCCCAACACAAGAAGGATATGGGCTTGTTGGAGCTAGTCCAGGGGAGGGCCACAAAGATCTTCAGCGGGCTGGACCACCTGTCCTATGAGGACAAGCTGGGAGAGCTTGATCTGTTCAGCCTGTAAATGAGAAGGCTCTGAGGAGAGCTTATAGCTTTTTATAAAGGCAGTGATAGGACACGAGACAATGGTTTTAAAGTAGAGCAAGGTAGATTTAGATTATACATTAGGAAGAAGTTCTATACTATGAGGCTATGAAACACTGGAACAGGCTGCCCAGAGAAGTTGTGGGTGCTTCATCCTTGCAAATGTTCAAGGCTAGCTAGATGAGACTTCAGGCAGTTTTGTCCAATGGGAGATGTCCCTGCCCATCGTCGGGTGTTTGGAACTAGATGAACTTTACAGCCCCCTCCAACTCATATCCTTCTACGATTCTATGATTTTCTTTAATATAGAATGAATCAAAATTGAGAGAAAAATCTTGATCCTCTCCTTCCCTCTTCTCAGGAGATGCAAGAGAACACTGATTAGCAATGGTATAAAATCATCTTGTAACATGTGTATATTAGCTAATTATAATTTCTTATTTAAAGGAGGTATTGATTTTATAGTAATGTAACACTATATCTGAGAAATGACCTGTCTGTTACTTACACCTAGAGCCTCAACTGTGGTAAATCTCTGTGGCTACATTTACTGTGACGGAATTATGATGATTTAACACCCCTTAAACACCCATCTCTGAAAAATCTGGTATCAAAATTATTTGATTTGCATAAAATAAAATTTGTAAAGCTGAAGTTCATGCATTCCTACTGCTGATGTTATGCACATTGCTGATCTGGATACCAAGAAGAGAAAATGTAGAATCCTAATCCAAAACCCTTAAAGGAAATGACTGAAGAACTAAAGCCATTATTTGAGAGAATTGATTTTCTGAACCAAACAATGGAATCAACCTGCTAGAGGGAAAGCTGGAGAACCTATTAGGTAGATATAATTGATTATTTCAAAACCATCTGAGAGACACTTTACAAACTAATGTATCTGTATCTGTTGACATCTTCATTTGTGTAGGGAGAGAGAAGATGATATTGACACCTGTGAGCATATTGCTCCTTCTTTAAAACAAAATACAGTGAGAGAGCTGTTAGAACGGCATGGTTTAGGTATTATATACTTTAAAGACTGGATGCTTTCATGTGAAACATGAGACTGAGTTACATTTTCTGGTGGGACAAGGGTCTAAAATAGAGACTTGAAAAGAAAACAGCATTTGACAAGAGTGTGTCTTCTTGAATATTTAGTAGGAAAATTTATGTATGAAACATTGCAGGAGAATATTGTCCAGTGTTCCTGTTCATCTAAGTCATCTTGATGCTGCTCCATTATTGAAAGTGAATACTGGAGAGTGACAGCTACCCAGTGTGGTTTTGTGCAGTACCTGTGAAGCTTCTGTTACCCAAAATGGGAAGAAACATGCTTCCGATAGAGAGGTAGAGAACCCTTAGTGTACCAGGCTTTCAAAGCATACTCTTTCTCTAACAAACGCTGGTGCTGCCCTCCTTGCCAAAGAGAAATGCTATGACCAGGAAACAAATAAGCAAAATCCATCTCACAGTGCCTGTCTCCCTCTCCTTCAGAAGGAGAAAGGCTGCACCCACTGAAAACTTCTACTACAGCCTTGCCTTTATATTTCAGTTTACTTCCACTACATTTACAAGTTGTGTGGCATCACATACTAAAAAAAAGCCAAGGTGGTGGAGGTGAGCAATTTCAAAGGGTCTTGGTGGCTTGTAAGTATTTGATTGTACTGAAATTTACAGAAGATGTCAGAGATTTCTTTTTCTGAAAAAAAACAAACTAACAGCAGAATCTCAGTAACAGAATCCATTACTCTTTTATTAAGTGGTTTAAAACGTGAGGGATTTGTGACTTCAGGAAAATTATATTAGTACTGTGTAATTAACTAAAACATTAGGAAATGAAAGATTATGGAGCTCACAAGGAGAATAACGTTCACTCAATGCACTGCATGGATTTTGTCAAAGATCAAATTTTTGGAAGAAATTTCTTTTTTTATTTTTCAGTCTGTTGGTAGCTGATTAGTTTTTACATTGGCATTGAAAAAGCCTTAGTAAGAATTATATTTCCTACTTTGCAGACATATTTACAATTTTTAAAAGAGTGAGGGAACAAAAGAGAAAGAACAAGAAAATAGTCTATTTTTGTGGTTACCTTGTTTACCTGTTTTAGAGTACGCAAGAGGAAAAGAAAACATGATGAGAAGAAGCAGAAGTATTTCAGAAGGTTTTTTTGATGTTCTAATTATTTTGTCATCGATGTTAACTGTGCCATATATTTCAGGGAAAGAAATTAAAATAATGCTGAAAGCTTTTGCAATCCTATTCATAAGATTTCTTGTTTCGGAAAGACATATTTGTTCACTAGGAGTGAGGTTGTGTGTGAGTAATGTTATTATATTAACTGAGTAGTGCAAAAATGTCACTTTGTATGATTTTCTCTTTACTACAGATTCATACACCTAGAATTGACAGCTCTGCCATATTTTACAACTTCGCCACTGCCGAGTAAATTTATAAAATAAGTATAAATATATA
>NW_009715633.1:0-6045 GCF_000703405.1 Apaloderma vittatum | reverse complement strand
CTTCCTCTTGGGTTCATTGGAACGGTGGGAGCGGGGAAGAATCGCCCTGGGCTGCTGTGCTAGGCACTGTGTGTTTTAAGATGAAAAGTGAACTCCTCACCGGTTTTCCGGTAACTTCAAGTAACTGTTTTGAAGTAGAGCAGGAGTTGTTCTTACCTTCTTGCTACTAAAGGCCATTCCGTAGAGCAGGGGAATCCAAGCAGCGCCAGGTAACAACTGCACCCTTCAGCCCTTCACTTTAATTCCGTATTCACAGTAGTGTGGTAAAGCGGATTTTTTTTATCATAGTGCAGAAATAGGAACGTACCAGACCATTACAGAATCACAGAATCGTTATGGTTGGAAAGGACCTCCAGGGTCATTAAGTCCAACCTTTTTCCCAGCATTTCTCTAACCACTACACCAGATCCTCAAGTGCCACATCTATTCGTTCTTTAAACACCTCCAGGGATGGCGACTCCACCACCTCCCTGGGCAGCCTGTTCCAGTGCCTAACTACCCTCTCAGTGAAGAATTTCTTCCGAATATCTAATCTAAACCTCCCCTGGCGCAACTTGAGGCCATTCCCCCTCATCCTATCATTACTAATTTGAGAGAAGAGACCAACACCAGCCTCTCTACAACCTCCTTTTAGGTAGTTGTAGAGGGCAATAAGGTCTCCTCTCAGCCTCCTCTTCTCTAGACTAAACAAACCCAATTCCCTCAGCTGCTCTTCATAGGGCATGCTTTCCAGCCCTTTCATGCAAACCTGCAGTGTATGCTGTTAAACTGATTAAGGGGAAGGTGTCACTTAATCATAGAATCATAGAATGGCCTAGGCTGGAAGGGACCTTAGAGATCATCTAGTCCAACCTCCCTGTCATGGGCAGGGACGCCACCTCTCGACTAGACCAGGCAACACATGGGGACCGAGCGGGAATCAAACCCGTGACCTCGGTCTTGGTCCTTGTTGCCAGCACCGTGCTCAAACCACTGAGCTAACCGGCCCCCTAATATATTGACAGTTCTTAGGCCAAGGCATACAATGTCTCAAAAATACCACCAAAATGTTTTTTTCTAGGTAGAACAATGCCTGAAGCGCCTATGGAAAATGAACTTGTTGGGCTGCATTGAAACTCTGGCAGAACTGATTCCCAAGTAAGTGTCATGATCCTGTATATTATCCATTAACTCGGCCTTTAGAGCTAAAGGAGGGGAATGCCAGATCACAACTAATTTTTCTTGTATCAACACAGGAAAAGTACATCCCAAGCCCATGCAGAGTTTCTAGTTCCCAGCCAGCCTATGCTAGAAACGGTGGCTCTGAAGGTATTGGGAGGTTGCAAGCTCATACTGCGTCTACTGGACTGTTGCTGTAAAGCATTTCTGTATCCTTTTGTCACCATGAAAACATTCATACAGTTCTCATCAGCACCTCCTGAGACCAAAGCTAGGTCTGCTGTAGGCGCTGTATTGCTGATGGACTCAACTGTGCAATTCAGGTGTGAGTTAAAAGTTGCTTTGATAGTCAGATGTCTTCTTTTCAAGTTATTATGAAGGAACCTCAGGCTGTTGGCTGGCTGCTATTACGGCCTTGAGCAACCCAAAGTTTGGATACTCGTCGCCCAAATTATCCAGGATATTGCCTTGTGAATTGTTCAGCAAGTCTCATAACATGCTGTTTATTTTTTATCCTTAACTGGTGTAATCTTCAGCTTGTCCGTTAAACATCTGTGCTCAGAAGAATTCATACTTTTGAACACCTTGGCTTCGGGGTTGTTGAGCCGGCTATGGTTTGTGTGTTCAAAAGTCTGTCTTGTTTGTTGTCTATCTGATGTGCCTGTCAGGGAGAAGGGCTTGTAATTAGGCCTTGCTGCTGAGTGAGCTTTATTCGGTTGGGAGGAGGAGGAAGATTCCTGCATCCTTTTGGACTTGATTCTAGCACCTGAAGAGTTGTATAAGTGGAGAGACACTTCTTACATGCTGTTATGGAAGGCTTTGTTCTTGGTTCATAGCAAACGTTACGCAGCACTAATGAAATCACAGCGTTGTTAATGCCAGCCTGCCACAAATACTAATGCCTGGTACTCTGCAGCAAGCAGTAAGTCCTAAATCGTGCTGAAATGGAAAGGCTGGGATAAAGTTGTTCTAGAATAGTGCTGAATTTTCCAGGGAAATCAGTGTTCTGGTCTATCTCAGTCTTTAGCTGATGGGGTAAGACTACTGTGTAGAGCAACTCAGTGAAACATTATTTGGCACAAGAAATCTGCCTCTCGCATAAACGCAGAGCAGGCAATTGTGCAGCATCAGCGCTAACACCGTTGCCCAAGTTGGTTGCTTTTGGGGAAGAACTCATGTCAAATGATTTGGATGTGACCTGGGAAGCTGATAAGTCCCAGGTGTGGCACTCAGCAAAGCTCTAGGGAAGCAGAGGAGCTCCTGATCAGGGATTTATTTAGTCAAGTCACTCCTACGTTTTGGTCTTGAACAGTTCCTTAAAGCTCAGACTAAGATTAAGGAAAGGGTGGTGATGGAGTGAAAGAAGATAAGCTTGTATTGAGGGGCAACAGGGAAAGGGCAGTTTGGAATCTCTTCCGCTTGAGCTGAAGATAGTTGTTCAGTGAGCACAAGGTTTTGCTGGAGGAGACTCCATGCCTTTTTGTCTTCCCTCTTCAGGATTCAGTACAGGTGCGTACTGCAGAGCCTCGTGTCCTTGTATGGTGTCCTGTTGACATCACTTCATCTGGTAGCTGAGACCCAACAGATGCCTTATATCAAGGGGTTTACCTTCCCTTCTGATATCAGTGACTTCCTTGGAGTTAACATTTCTTCTGAGATGAGGAAGCAAAAGGCTAGAATGCGCACAACAAAAAAAACTACCAGCTGGCTTAAGAAGCTCTTCCCAGCAATGCCAGAGACAGCGTTGGACACTGAGAAAAAGAGAAATTTCGCAGCCTGCGCGAGCGCTGTGAAAAAACATAATGTCCCAGGTGCTGCAGACGTGGGAAAGCCAGTTCTGGTGACCAGAGCCAGCAGAGGTAAAGCTGTGTGCCACAGTGCTTCTGGTTTCTGACATTTTTGCAACTTCTGTCCAACAGGGCCAAGCACTTCTACTACCCACAGAGTGTGGTTCTAATGCAAACTCCTCCCCTCTCCCATCCTTGGAAGAGGAGGAGAAGGCTGCATGTACCCTTGCCTTTATAAAGCTGTGGGTAATGTCAGTATTGTGAAGTGGGGTTTCTTTTGGATTTTTAAAGGACTGTGGTACACCTTGTAGAGAAGCAGGTAATGAATGCAGTATACATACAAGTCCTGTAAATAGTTATTTGTGCTTTCCTCCTTCTGTATAGACCCCAGGATAGTGAGGGAAGCTAAGAGCATTATCTGCAGTCCATACAAGAGTAGATCAAGCTGTAGGTACAGGATGCAGGTGTCCTGTGCCTGCTGGATCTGGGCTATGCCCAGGCCTTTCCCTGCAACCAGGGTTACTGCCAGTGACCACAGGCATCCAGGTGTTTGAAGCTTTTACCCATAAGGTCTCTGTTGCAGCCACCTATAAATCTCTGCATCCTCTTCATCCCCTGCCAGCTGCAGTTCGTCTGGAAACACTGAGTACAAGAGTCAGCCTGCTGAGAGGGCAGGATGTCCGAGAGCTCAGCAGGGCAAAGCATTGCGGTGCCTCTGTGCAAACACTTAAAACTCTTGACTGCATAATGCGGTCATCTCTTCTCTCTCTTGTGTAGGTAAGCACCAGGTGTTTGATGTGAAGAGCTTACTTAGACGATCCAGACCTCCAGCACAAGAGGTTTGTATGGTACCATTTTACACTTTTTTTATTTTAACTTTCAAGACCCTAACACTGATTGGAAACACCCTATTTCCCTGCCTTATTTTTGCTTGTCTAACAACCCAAGTTAACGTGGAACCTTTGCACTGAAAATCACTACTAATTTCTGCTTAGGAATTTGAGCATTTGTTGGTATATAAAGTGAAATGACCAGAGAGCAAGTCAGTAGCAGACAGGAATACAAATTCTAATTATCTGCCTCTTCTTTTTGTATTCCACAAAATAAGACTGCCCTTCCACTTTCTGCTTAGGAAATAAGGAATGTTCTCACAAAAACCTCAGTGCTCTTCTCCTCTTCAGCAGAGAGGATCAGGCATGTCATGTCTTTCTGTGATTTTTTGTTTCAGGGTACAAGTATTACATCAACACCTTTTAAAGCAAAGTTGGCATCACTTCCCTCTCGAATAGCAAAATCACGTGATATGGGATCTCTTGTACAGATGGTCCAAACAGCTGCCTCGTTTGGGGAACTGTCAGAGGCACTCAGAAAAGCTATTCTGTGGTGCAAAGGCAACAAATTCAAATCAGAAGCTTATTTTCTGCGTAACAAGTTGTTGAAAAGCAACCGGCTGCATCACGTGGAAGTTCAAGGATGCAGGTAATTTTGCATGGATGTAGGGTTTCTGGATCTGACCCTTTACATTTTAGTATTGCGCTATAGCATAGAGCAAGGCAGAGGTCTAGCCCGTTCTTTTTAAACTCAAATGGGATCACTAGTTCAGGTGACTGGACGCTCTGACATGAACATTCTGTTTAGCTTCAGTCGCTGGTGAAAGGATTTAAAAGGCTAACAAATGCACAGATACTTAGGAGTGAGGATGAAAATGCAACTTAAATCACATGCACGTTTAATGGTAACAATTATGTGACGCAAGGGGTATCATCTTTTCTCAGAATGCCCTGGCTACTGTTCACAGAATCACAGAATGTTAGGGGTTGGAAGGGACTTCAAAAGAGCAGCTAGAACCCCCCCGCCAAAGCAGGGTCACCTAGAGTAGGTCACACAGGAACGTGTCCAGTACAAGGTGGTGGTGTATCTCCTTCATATGACAAGGAAAACGATGGAGAATGCTAATAAACAAATCTCACTAGACCACAAACGAAGCTTTAGAAGCTAATAAAGTTTTGTGCACCTTCCTCCCTTAAGCTTGAAGAAGAAACTGAGCTGTGTCAAAACATCTATCCGTAAATACCTCCTGTATGGGTCACAGAATGCACGCTGGCCAAAGCAGTACCTCGGGGCACGGGTCTGTCGAAGGAGGGTCAGATCATCCACACGCTTGGAGAGAACTCTGAAGGCTGTTCAGCAAAAACCTTCTGAGCTTCTTGAGGTCTGTGAGAACAGCGCATCGCCCATCCTCCCAGCTTACCAGGATCGGCCTCTGGGTCAGGAAGGACATTCCAGTGCTGACACAGGCCCTGTCAGACTAAGCACAGCAGGGACCCCAAAGTGGCTGCTGCTGGAAGGAACCCCTGGTCCTGTGTGGAAAGAAACTGCTGAGAATGTGGATATTGATTCTATTTTTGCAGTGATGGGCATCTGACCCTGGACTTGCAAGGAGGAAGGGGGTCAAGTAATTCAAATTATTGTTTTGTGGTTTGTTGGTTGAGAGGGGTTTTTTAAAGTAAAACCCAGAATCCTAATGGTGTCTTGGTAACTCACACACTGAATTGTACTAAGAAAGCAGCAACTACTTTATTATGTAAAAGTTTTGGGTTTTTTGTGGAAAGATGTTCTAAAGAGCTGCACAGTCATCATGCTTTTACCTAGTCTTGCCCAGAAACAGCAACTTTGAGCTAAACTTGCACAGTGTCCCTTCTCTATTGCTTGACCACAAGTCAAGTGCTGCTGTCAAACCCACAGTGCAAACAGTTACCGTCCACAGCAGAAGGCTGCAGCTGATCACTTTTCCAAGGAAGCAGTCTTACACCCTTCACAGAATCACAGAATGTTAGGGCTTGGAAGGGACCTCAAAAGATCATCTGGTCCAGCCCCCCTGCCAGAGCAGGATCACCTACAGTAGGTCACACAGGAACGTGTCCAGGCGGGTTTTGAATGTCTCCAGAGAAGGAGACTCCACAACCTCCCTGGGCAGCCTGTGCCAGTGCTCTGTCACCCTCACAGTGACAAAGTTTTTTCTAATATTTTTGTGGAAACTCCTATGTTCCATCTTGTATCCTTTGCCCTTTGTCCTGTCACTGAAAAGAGCCTGGCTCCG
>NW_009715632.1:102620-119628 GCF_000703405.1 Apaloderma vittatum | reverse complement strand
TATTATTATTATTATAAAAAAAGTTGAAAGAGAGACGGAAGGGGCACACACAGCCCTTGTGCATCTCTGGGGCCATCCTTGCAAAGGAAAAATAAAATAAAAGAGAAATCAGATGGCCGTCACACAGGCAGCGTTCGCTTGCTCTCTCTTTCTATTTATTTTCCTCTCTGTTGCTGAAACATATTGAAGGGGGAGAAAAAGGAAACATTAAGATCAACTGTGAGCCTTGCCGACGGTTTAACGATTTCAAATGAGCTCTGACTCTGGTGAAAATCTGACAATTACCCATCAGGATGGCAGATGATGGTTAAAATTACCAGAAATCAATATTCTCACCGGGTGTCCCAGCCTGATAAGAGAGACCAAGACAATGTTGACTATTAAAGTCGACAGCTTGAGATATTACACTATTAGTTATGCTATTTTTAATAATCTATAATATTTGGGCTATAATTAATTAATTATACGGGTCAGATAATATCTGGGGCTGGAATGAGGTCTGAAGGGTCTATTAAGGTTGGTAATGAGAAAGGAGAAATCTAATCTAAGGACGAGGAGCCGTGAAGGAACAAATATACAACAGACTTCAGATAGAGCGAGAGGGAAGGAGAAGGGCTACTGCAGGCTCAGTGCACACACCTCGGCTTTTCTCATCTCTCAGGCAGAGGGACTGCCCAGGATAGCATCTCTCTCTGCTACTTTATGTGGGTACCCATTGCTGGTGGCAGAGGCCTGGATCTCACTGGGATGCTACGGTCCCTGGGAAGTTAGTGAAGGAAAAAAAACCAACTGGATCTCTATAAAGAATTTCATGCTTAAGAAAGGAAGAAAATCCCAAATAAACTCCGGTAAGTCATCTGCGTCCGTCTTGTCAAATACAAAATACACAAACTACAGTAATACACACGTGAAAGAATAAAAACTAGCTGCATTGTAATGCATATATGTAAATACATCTATTTATCTACTTTAAAGTGTTTATGTGCATTGTATGTATCAGCCATATAAAATGGCTTTCTCTCCTTCTGTGCAAATGAACTTCAAGTCAGACCCCTTGAATTATAAACTCTCTTCTTGCTCAGCGTTACTAACCAATATTCTAGGTGTGACACTCAGGGCTTTACTTATTTTACATCGATTATAAACATCGCTCCTTCTACTGCTATCATAATCCTTTTTCTAGGGGTGTATTATTTATCATATTAGTTCTACCCTTGTTAGTTACAGGAGGGTGTGTTGAACAACATCCTTTTGTACGGAATGATAAAAAACACATTTTCTAGTTATGCTTAGATTAGCTAGGGTATTAATCCTTTCTTTTCCTGCATAACATCTTAATTTCATCACTTGCAATAAGCCTCTTCTGGTCATACTTTTTTCAGCACTCCACTTGCAAAATGATGTGACAGTCCTTGTCCAGTTTTGGAAACTACAGAAATATTACAAAAAAAATACTTGGAATGACAGAGATCCTTCTGGGAAACTCTTTGTTACAGACCAGTAGGACTCAGTCTCTCCTCGACTGCTCTCTGTTGCTAATTGAAACCCAAAGCAGAATTTGCAGAAGATGCCAGCAACAGGCTGATGTTACCCAAGGTCTCCTTTGCACCCAACACGGTCATTTCCTCTTTTTCTCCAGCCAGTCTCTAATCAAGGCCATTAGTAAGGTGATGAAGTGCTAATTGAAGGCAAACCTGAGAAGTTGCTAGATGGACATGGGAGACACAATTTCTCCAGGCACTACCCTCAGCGTCTTCCCAGGCAAGAAGAGCTCTAGGAGCAAATGAAGGCCCTTCTACTAGCCAAGGAGGAAGGGAGAAAAAGAGATTCTTCTCTTTCTTTCATTGCTTTTATACACATAGGAGTAAATTAACAAGGAGATCTAAATGGTTTAGTTTTCATATTTATACAAGAAGTTAACAGTACTGCCAGGACTTTGGGATTGTGCTGGATTAGTGAAGATGTCTCCTATTGTTGTGGATAGTTGTGTGATTTTCAAACGCTGGCAGTCGGGTAAGCATGAGTGCCCATGGGGCAGTTGGAGGGAGGCGGAACTGAACCTCCAAGTTTTTCAGTTCAGGAGCAAAGCAAGGAGCCAAAACACCAGCCCTATTAGCTTAATTGTTCAGTGGAATAAACCTGGTGAATTCAGTGAAGACTGCGACAACCCTAATTTGACCATATTGACAGGCTGTTCTGGGCTGCTTGTGTTACTGATACTCTGAGCTGCAGAAAATGGTGCCAAGGTGTTTCCATAGTCACATTCCAGTTTTTTGAACCTGACCAAATTCCACTAACTCCCACACTTCTGTCCTCTGCCGAAAGACTTCACTGAAGTCCCTGGAATACTTTGACAAATTAGATTTGCAGGGGACAGAAGAGCCATTCGGGTTGCACATATAATTAGAAATCTCTTCAGTCTCAGGTGGGTGAGCAATACTCCTCTATCATGATTTTGTTATTTTAGAAATTAAGGTGATGGAAAAAACCGTATCCTTTTAGTTCTAGTCTACAGAGTTAAGTCAAAAAGGCAGCTCTACAACCTGATGAAAATTAGGCCAGCTTCATCAGCTGATTTACACCAGGTGAGGGTCTGATGCAAAATTGCCTAGTGCTTTATTGCAAGACCTTGTGGATACTTGAAACCCCAGTCTTCTCAGCACCAAGAAACTTCCTGCATATTCAAGTAAACAGATGGAAGGCACTGCCCAACGTGCTTTTGCAACCAGGTTGGAATGGTTTAAGGCGTGTCTGGCACGCAGTTACTCCTCTCCTTAGTACTGTGGTCCCAGCTGAGAGGTGGCAATTTACTGTCCAGTTGCAGACTAGGGAGGAGGGAAGGTAATTTTTTAGCCTGCCTAAATGCAGATTGAAAGCATGTCCTCCTATTTATAGCTAAACAAAGTGGGCATACTAGAGCATTTTGCAACCATTTTCTCTGCACTTAGAGGAGATACAAAAAAACCGGCATCAGGTGAAAAGCAGCAGAAATGCTGTGTGCCTCAGTGCTGTAGAGAAATGTTTCTTAACTTAGGCATTTGAAAGGCAAATCCAAGCTAAGACTCCTGTTTTAGCTATATATTCAACATGAAAATTTGGGTCGGAACTGGCAGTCAGGCACCCCGGATTCTGAATCAGATCTATTTATAATTTCAGAATTACTTAAATTAGCAACTGGAATATTCATCAAGCAGATTTATTGATTGCTGCAAGAGATCCAAGCAACACAGTCTGATGTGCAGTTGTGGGGAAATCTACGGGGCACCTGACATGTGATGATGGCACAGCCAACACAACGGGACGAAAGGTTTGTGGACTCCATCAGCCAGGAGTCTTGAATGTGAAGAAGAACATAATGAAGTGTGGTAAGTCAGTGGCTGGTAATACTGTGACATTTGGGAGAGCACCCTTTTGGATATCAGTGAGAAATCAGTTTGTGATCATTCGAGAAAACTAGGGAAAAGATTTGCAGATAAGACATATGAGTAACTGAGCTTAAAAGCCAAAGCAGCAAAGAATCCTATTCTTTCCCTGCACATAAAAAAGAGTAGTTAAAAGGATAATGCTTATTGTCCTTTGCAGACAATTATCAATATGCAGAACATCAAAACCAAGTGTCAGCCACTATATTGAAGTTACAGGAATAACAAAAACCCCTATGCCCTTAACTATTTATAACTGAAGTGTTGAACTTTGCTTTGAAAAAAGTATTTGTCTGTAAACTGCATAATTCTCTACCAAGCAGAGCTGTGTGTTGAACCTGGAACCCTTGCTTAACCTTAATATCTGTTAATGGAAAACAGCATTTACTCATGTGTTTTTATCACTGAATGATGGGAGTTAAAAAACAGTTGTATATATAATGTTGCTTTGATAGGCATAAAAATTGAAGGAGGAAAAGTCATAAAGAGATATGTAAGTTTTCCTCTAACAATGGTTCTTTCTCATAAATGTTGTGACTCCTGTTTTCTGGCTATTGAAACAACAGCAGGCAACAAGAATATTCTGTACACGTGGCTGAGCTGGGAATGGGAAAAAAACTCCCAACTTCCAGTTTCTAGGTGTTGTTTCTGATAATAAACTGCTTGAAAAATAGATCAGAATGTTTATGAAACATAGGCAAGGTTGGGAAAGACTTCCTGAATTACAAGTTTCGTCTTTTAATTCTGCTGCCCAAATGTTAACTGTCTGCTCCACATTAGTTGTCTAGGCTGGCACCTTAATAATGGCGTAAAAGAAAATGTTTCTGTGAGGCGTTTTATTCCACCTGGTTTGGGTGCCTTAGGATCTCGGCACACAGAAAAATCATGCAGAGGATAACAAGCACTATGTCTTCTGCCTTTTTAGGTGGAGAAACCAGTCTAGGTCCCCGGTTACAACGTCCCTGTTTAAACATAGAAATGCACATACCTGTTTCCCAATTGTTTTGGGAGTCTGAGTGAAGGGCAGCAGCCTTGCTGAAATTGGTGCTTTGAACTGTTTCTTTTTTGCCTTAAACCTGCTTTTATTTCTAACCTGTAGTACCTAGATGATGGGTTTGTATCAGATACACGTGCCTCTTAGTTCATCCATCAGTTGACTCCTGTGCGCTGATTCTAAGCTTCATTGAAACTGAGATGAATCTTGGTGTTAGTGGACACTGGCTCAGTCCCAAAGACTGTTTCGGTCACATGTTCATTTCATTTTTAGAAGAATCAATTGCTTTAAAGCTGATAACTCACATATCTTTATTAGACTGAGCCAGTTATCAGTATAGGTTCACTCTGTACTCCCTTGGGTTGCCAAACACAATCCGTCTGACTGATGTCAGGTCCGTTTCTTTGCATGATCATTCTTCCAGCGGTCAATACTGAGGTTTTTTAAGGTATTGACCAGACAGCTACTGGATGAGGCAGGGCCACACAACGTACTGACCTAAAATACTGTAGCAAAAGTGGTGAAGATATGAAATCAA
Source organism: Apaloderma vittatum (assembly GCF_000703405.1). Classification (NCBI taxonomy): domain Eukaryota; kingdom Metazoa; phylum Chordata; class Aves; order Trogoniformes; family Trogonidae; genus Apaloderma; species Apaloderma vittatum. The sequence continues at coordinate 114,674 of NW_009715632.1, read as the reverse complement.
TAACTTTATTGAAACAAATATCTGAGGTGACACTTTCTGCAGAAAGATTAAATGAAGAAAGTTGTTGTGGAAATGGGTCAAATCCTACATGACTGACTCATGTAAGAACCCAGGTGGGTTAATGGAAATTCACATGTGAGAAAGGGAAGCAGAGGAGCCACATTTGGTTCAGTGTCAGGGTGTGTTGAGCTCAATAGTACTTTGTGGTGCAACCCAGAACATGCACAGAGGTCTGAGGAATAAGGATGTATCTGCTGGAATGACTCTGCACAGGTCAGAGATCTGACTCCTCTAATAGCCTGCTTTTCCACTTGTCCTGAAATCATAGAGAAGTTTTAGCTGGAAAAGATGTTTAAGATCACCAGGTCCAACCCTGCAATGCCAATCCCACGGCTAAACCACGTCTCTAAGCAGCACATCTTCACATCTTTCAAATACCTCCAGGGATGCTGATTCCACTGCTTCCCTGGGCAGCCTGCTCCACTACTTGACAAGCCTTTGGGATAAGAAATTCTTCCTAACATCCAATCTAAACCTTCCCCTGAGACAATCTGAGGCCATTTCCTTTTGCCGTATTGCTTATTACTTGGGAGAGGAGACGCACACCTTGCTACAGCCTCCTTTCAGGTAGCTGTACTAACCTCAGCCTCCTTTTCTTCAGGCTACAGAACTCCAGCTCCCTCAGCTGCTTCTCATGAGACTTATTCACCAGCTTTGTTCCTCTTCTTTGGACATGCTCCAGCACCTCAATGTCTTTCTTGTACTGAGGGTTCCAAAAGTGACCACAGGATTCCAAGCGCGGCCTCACACCACCTTTGACTCTCAGCAGCACTAAGGGGTTGCCACTTGGGTGCTGGCAGTGGGTGGGAGCTCTGAGGAACACTGGCTTCTCTGGGGTGTCTTTCAAGGCAAAGAGCTGATCACCTGTTTCTAGCCCCGATTCCAGGAGGGGTGCAGATGCCCAGTGACACACAAGTTCTGGCATCCCTCAGGGAATTATATGTGCACAAATATACTTTGTGTGCACTTATACTGGTCTGTCATTTGATGCCGTTTGTGTGGCTGCACAAGTATGGAGAAACAGTGGTAAAAATAATGGTAAACCAGTATGCTGCACATAGACACACACATTTGTTTTGTTAGTGCTTCAGATTTCATGGGTGTTTTAAACTATCTAGTGTAGCCTCATCATTGTTACCACATTCTCAGTGACTGTGGCATTTCTAGATTTACTTTCCGTCCTTACCTGTTTTTTTAAGTAAAATCTCAGCCCTTTAGGTGATTCCATGCATTTCTCAAAGCTGAAAATATTGTTGTCAGCACCAGCTAATATATAAAATCTCGCCATCATTTACTGTGGAAACACAAGTAAAAGAATTTAATAAAATAAGTTATTTTGCATTCTCAAAATGATTTTTGTTTACTTGTGAAACAAAGAAGAAAGTAAGAGTGAAGAAAAGCTCAATAAACAGCCATTTTATTACTGTTGCTAGAAATAAAATAAAGGTAAGGGAGACTTGGTCACTGTTTTATTGTAGCCGTGAATTCACTTCTTTCTTTTAAGTGTCTGTCACATTAGTAGAAAAATACAGATCACTCCAAAGTGTGTACTCTGGCAGTGACAATGCTCATTTTTTTATTTTAAATAACATTCAACTATTCTTTCCTTTCTGTAGTTGGAGGTGACACACTGGTACAGGTAGGTGTGCAAAATGAAAGCAGCATCTTTCTGTGGGCTCTAGAACTTGGTGCAAGTGTCTCCCTGTGCCTTCGCCCAGTTCACGTGTTAATACATCCTCTGTTTAACTAAAAGAATTAAAATTAAAATAATTGGCTTGAATATATGTGCTTTATTTAACATGACCACGGTATGTTAAACTTAATAACAAATGAAATTATTCCTAAATAACTTCTCACTACTGACTGTGTGTTTTGCAAATGGAAGTGAATTAACAATGAAGTCCCTTTGCATCAGTGTTTTTCAATGTCAAACATTTCTCTCTATACTGCAATGCTGAAATAATGTCTCATAAGTCATTCCTAGTAGATATGCGCAAGTTTAACTAGATTAATTAAGGACTGAAGCAACTTTCAAAGGAGCTTGTAAAATATTTTCTTTAGAATAAATATATTTACACTATAAAAATATATATTGTTTAATAACAATTATAATTAAAATAATTATATAATACATATATTTGGGACATTAACTTGAAAAGGCCTTCTAGGGGTAGAAGATATGCAGGAATTAGGATAGAAATGAACTCAATAATGAAGTTGAAACCAAAGTCAGATTCCTCCAAAGTGTAGTGCATGTTTCCTGTTTCCATACAACATCTTTGTAGCACATGCTGTTAAACTAGTCTGTAATGTCACTTTGCATTTTAAATAGTACATAGAACCTTCATGGAGTGTTAAGAGTTGGAAAAGACCTTGAAAGATCATCTATCAACCCCCCCAAATGAGACCACCCCTCTTTCGTTCCGTGAAATCAACGGGGCTGCTTACAGAGCAAACCCCTACTGATAGTGACAAAAAGAGGCAGAATATTGCAAAAATGGACTTCAAAGTTACATTAAAATGGCAAGCAATCCAAGTAATATTATGGCAGCGACTACACCTATAGTGAGGCATCAAGGAGGGAACCTGCACCTGTGGCATTAATCTCTTCATGTGTAAGCCTGCTCTCATGATATGTTTTACTGCAGCTTCTTCAGCATCTTCCTTATTCTGTATCTTTGCATGGAAATATTTCCGCACTTCCCTTCACCCGTAGTTCAGTAATAACAGTGATGATAATGGCCTACTCTGGGTTTCTCAGTTGATTTTGTCTATTATATTTCTTTGGTTTTATGGATTATATTGCTTTGGATTTATGGAAAAAAAGCTATGTTCTTGTGTTGCAAATATAGGTTTTCCAAAAGATACTGGCCATAGCCCAGTACTCTTAAGAAATTCATCCTCTTTTTTAATTCGGAGTCATGAAAGCAAGATGGAATTATTAGACCAATTTCGTTTTAGTCTCCTGCATGGCACTTTTTGTGAACAATGGTCCCTGAAAAAACAGCAGGCTTTAGAGCTTGCTTAAAGCCTGTCTCCAAAGCTGGCCTTGAAGTAGCAATTCTTTCCAAGGCCTACTGACCTGCACTGGAAGAGCAGGAGGGAAGGTCACTCTTATTTATGAGCTAAATGTTTTTGGTCTCCATTTCAGCCAGTGGCTCAGATTTTGTTTTTCTTTGTCAGACTAAACAGGTCCTTGGCATCTGGCTGTTTTCCTTCAGCTTTACTTGCTAACTACATCTTATACATGTACATCTACCTGACTGTCCTTCAGAGAAGCAATCTTTGCCACTTTTCTCCTTCTTCCGAAGCCAGTAAAAGTAGATGCGTTTCGTGGCGTTTCTTGAGGCTGAAAAGACCAAGGTGGTTTAGTCCAAAGTGGAAGAGACAATGCCAGAGATGAGGCATTTTCTTTCCCAGAAAATGACCTGTTGTTGTCCTCGTCTCATGCCTCTGCTGACTATCTGAAGCAATACAACATGGTGAAAATGTACTGTCAAAGTCATTGGGCATTTTGCATCCAGGGACTCCCCAGCGCACAAGCTATTTGCATTCCAAGTGATCTATTCTTATACCCACATGGGAGAAATACTTCATAGCTCTACTTTCATGACATATTTTATACAGCATTACTGTTTCTGTATACTATCTGGCTGTTTTCTATAGTAAGTTGACAACAGAAACCATAAGGCATTGTTATAAAAATGGGGATCTGGCATGGCATACATCTCTCTGACATATGCATACACACACACATATATACATATATACTTTTTGTTCTTCAGAGTCCTGTGACAATATGATGTTCATCGTGTACGATTGCAAGTTTTTAGTGTCATAGAACCCTAATTCACAACTCTGCTCTTTGCCTTGCCCCTACTGTAGCTGCTGACAGATTCTGATTCAGAAGTTTGGGCTCAGGCTGCTGGCGGGAAATCCTCACGGGAACTGAACTTTGTAGAAAGGCTATTGGAATTAAATTATTTGTAATGAGCATGCATAGCATTTGAAGTCCTGCAATGTTAACCACTGGCTAGGTGTGTGAAATGAATAGAATCATAGAATCATAGAACTGTTTAGGTTGGAAAAAAACCTTTAAGATCAAATAAAGGGAAGGAGGCATAATGTTTGTGCAGTATGCGCTGTTTGCCAATCCATGGTATTTACATTCTATACCTCTTTCGCTTAAATGTTTATACCTTAACAGATATTTTCTCAAGATTGAGAGACCGCCTGATATAATAGCAGGTAATCTGTACTGAACCTGAGAGCCAACTGATTACCAGGCTTGCTTGAATTACTATATGCTATTACAGTATTTTAGGAACCTGTAATATCCACCATTACTTTCTCTTGTGAGAGTCCTTAGACTGACTTGCCGTTGCCATTTTTCCCTCTTCGGCAAATAAATATCGTGGTGTATCCAATACAATCAGCAGAGTGTAACCAGAGTGTATGAGTTTTTAGCACAGATAATTAAAGCCCAATGTTCTCCGCTGTAACAATTACAAGTACTTGGGAAAACAATGACAAGGTCATCCTGCGAATGTGGCCATCAATCGGGGAATTCACTGCCTTAATAAAACAATAACCCACCCGTTTAGAAACTAACGTACAAAGAAAGCGACAACAAAATTGTTTCTTTGGACATATGTTCCCTTAACCACATAAATGTGGAGCAATAGAACATACAGTATGTTTAGCTAATTAAGACCAATTTCTCCTATCTGCCCCAGGTACTTTGAGTTGTGTCAGAATAGAAAAGGCCACTTGGATTATGTGGACATGGGTAGGGGAGACTATTTTCCTTTGGGAGTGATGTGACAGCACATGTGCTCTGTGGGCAGCCCTGACCTGGCCCGGTGCCTGCCGGACTTCCCCAGCAGCATCCAGAGCAGACAGCTGACCAGCATCAGCTACTGCCACACAGTTGTACACAAATCAATGCTCAGGCATGGCCTTGGCTTGGAAAGAGAGAAACTTGAACTTATTTAGTACCATAGCCAGGGCCTGGGATCTCTCTTGCTGTAATCTGAATAGACTGTGGCCAGTGGGTCATGCTGGGGTGATGCTTGACAGGGTCTTGGATCCCATCACAGGGACTTGTGTCCTGGACTTGTGTTTTTCTTGGCCTGGTGTAGACATTTCAGCTGCATCTCTTCTGTCCTCGAAGATGACTTCCTGGGCTGTCCATAGTGCCTGAGTCTGTGCTGGAAGGATGCTTCACAGAGGGGAAGGAAGGATGCTCAGCCCCTACCCTGCCTTCCAGGGTGCGCCCTCATGAAATCTGTATTTCTTCACCTCTTGGAGTGACCCCGCAGGTACTGAGTGCACAAAGCACCCTGGCTCCATGTATTACACTACTATCCCACATGTGGCTCCCTTGCACCCAGTGCATGATGGGCTGCTTTGAAACCTCTGCACATGTTCAAGGCAAGGCAGGGGGCCCAGCAACAGAGAGCCATCTGGCCTAGTGCATTCTCAGCTCCAAATCCACAGTCCATGGCACTCATTGGCCTTCACAAGCAAGTTTTTCCCCTGTCAGGAGCAATAAAGTTGCCTAACAATAAGAAGCTGTGTCAAACTCCATGAGGAGAGCAGCAAGTCACAGCTCTCCTGAACAGAACTAAGAATGGTTGGATATCATTAGTGTATTATCGTAGCATTTTATTTTCTGATTTGATTGTTTTTTTTCATTTGTTCGCGTGCTTGATCCTCTGGCTCAAATGGGAGCTGCTTGGTCTGTGAATATGTGGGCTGGGTGATTTAGGGAGGTTTTGCTCTTGCTAGGGAGCAACGTTGATGGCTGCTAACACTATTGTCATCAAAGCCAGAGTGGGTATCTCCTCTGCTGTGAGAGTGAGACACTCAACTTACATTTACTTACAAACCTACTTTTCACTTTGCAGCCTTGACTTGACTCCTGTAGACATAACTTTGTTGCTTCTCCTGTGCTCCGTAGCAGCATGAGGATGAGGTTCTGGAGTCTGTAATAGCAGCCTGGCAGGATTAGAGTAGGCATACTGCGTTTACTCAGTAGCTTCTGATGAAATTCATGGAGTAGAGCATGCCCATCCTGATTGTCCATTCCCCACCATAGCCACTGTGGAAGGAGGGCAAACTGGGCATGTAGCATGTCCTTTCGTGTGCCTGTGCCTAGGTGTCAAGACATAGGACAGAGATGAGAGACTGTGAAGTGTTCTTATTTCTCTGTTGTTTACAATTAGATTTAGTTTACAATCTACAGACTGCGTAGTTATGACATATTGTAAACAACAAGAATTTAAATTGAAGCAACATCTCTTACCTGAGCATCTCAAGTTCTCTACAAAGTTAAGGGATGGCCCCCGAAAGGTCACAAATCAGAATAACTATATGCATTGTAATGGAACTTTACTAGAATAAATTGGTTGAGTAACTGAACAGGGAGCATTGGTTTGAGTCTTTATGCAGACTTTCTACAATGAAACCATCAGTATCCCAATGCATATCTCTGAGGGAGCACCTGAGTCTCAAAGAGAGTTGACTGTCCACAAATTAATTAGATGCCTTTAGATTTAGTCTTAAAGAGTTCCTTCTGCTCAAGAACTGCAGTAGTAGTCCTGTAAGTAGTAGGTCCTGTAAGTGAAGCTTAAAAAAACCCAGCTGAGTACCATGATTTTCAGCTGGGAGTAGACTGATCCATAGGCTAACGGATGTGTTGAAGGGCAAATATAGTGCAGGTAAGGGGAACATCCATTCTTCTGTTGATGGAGGCTGCTGACTGCCACCGAACTGCTTTTCAGAACAGTATCAACATGAGTTATCCCCTGATACCCGTGTCCTGGCAATGATAAACTGTACCACCCCTGTATAGAACTTTTTAATTGGTAAATTTACTTTACAAATGATCTTTAATTTTGAAAAGCTGATGCCATCTTACATAAAATAAAACCAGAAGGAACTACAATTAAATGTCTAATTTGAACTCAAGCACTTGTTTCCCTCACACTTTTGTGTTTGTGAGGGTTTTTTTTTCTTTCCAGTGGGAATTGCAACTCTTGAAGTTTTATTCCCAGTCTACATGAAGACAAAAGTTGACCTTCTACACTTCATTCCATAGCACGCCTAATGGCAGAGCAGGTCAGCAGGTGAGGCAGGAGCTGATGACAGCTCCCCAGTTACCCCATAGCACATCTGTTTCGGTAGTGCATGCACCTCTTTCTTTGTACCGTGTAGCTGGAAATGCCATGAAGTGCCATGCAGAAAGTGGGACTTCCAGTGTGTGTTAATCAGTTCAACTGTGTAATAACACACTGCTACCACCTTCACTTCTCACCTTTCAGCCTTGATCTCACAGCAGAAAATGATAATTTTCTCATTGACTTCCTAGTAAAGGGTAAGGCTAAGAGTTTTCTGTTAGAAAAGCTTGTGTACAGACCTATAACTTCCACAGTTTGAGTAAAAGGCTGAAAAGTAGAAAAAGTGAGGAAAAAAAAAGTAGAAAAAGGGAAATCTGTTTTCTTTTATGTAGCTGTTGTAGAATTAATTGAAGTTTGTAATTTATTTTTATGAATGTAATTACTCAGTCTCAGAGACTGAAAGCTGCCTTTATGTTATATACAACTAACTACAAAGGTAATTTTGCAGGCTTCTGTGTTTAATCATTAACATTTATACTCATTACTGCCTAAATATTGCAGAACTGAAGTGAAAACTATATTTCTAAGACAACAGTAATTTTTTCAGATACTAATTAAGCCTATTAAAACTATGCTTATGTTCTCATTCACAGAATAAAGGCATCAAAACAGACAATTTGGCATGTTGGATAAATTTTTTTTTTTTCATGGTTTTAAGTCATCCTCCTTTGTAAATATATCTTCTCGAATTCCTTAAGGCCAAATTCTATGAGACTTCCTTGGGGCTGGGCATAGGGATATTGAAGAAGGGTACAGAGAGCTGTGGCTGTAGTGATAGACCATCCAGGTACCTAACCTCAGCTTTACAAGCTCTCCTCAGCTCCAAAAACACTTGGGTCCTGTATTTGTTCTTACATCGCCATATGCTTCATGGCTGTGTGAGAATACTTTCCCCCACAGAAACCACAAAAGCGTTCAGGAAGAGTTATAACCCTCCTTTGGAGGGGAGATGCAGCAGCCAAGATCTGCAGACTTCACAAGGCCAGTCAAAAACATGGGCTTGCAGTACACAGCGAGAGTAGCTGTAGGTACCAGTGCGATACCCAGAGGGTCCCCCAGCCCTGGAATGTCATTAATAGCCCACTGTTAGTTTTTGGCAATCCACTGAACTACTGGTTGCATCTATATTTAGTGGTGGTGTAACTCAAACCAAAGCCCTGACACTATTGACGGCAGCATGGACATTTAATTGGATTTAAGGAACACACTCCAGACCAGCCTCTGTTCTTAGTTACACTTGGGCACTTGGGCAGCTCAGCTAGGATAGATGGGTTTGTGTTCTGCTTCTCCGAGATGTGGTTTAGCACAATATATGTCCTAATGCTGACTTTCCATTCAGCTTCAAACAAACTTAGATTTTAAAAAAGCACTGTCAGATTTAAGTTAGGGAACAGTAGTGGGCACTGTGGCCTGTGGACTAAAACTGTGTATCTAAAATGCAGGCTTATAGGATCATAGGATAACTAAGGTTAGAAGGGACCTGAGGAGGTCTCTAGTCCAACTTTCTGCTCAAAACAAAGTCATGTCTGAGGTCAGACCACGTTGCTCATGGCTTTACCAAGTCTTGCTTTGAAAACCTCCAAGGACGGAGTCTGTGTATCCTCCCTGGATAACTGTTTCGCTTTTTGACAGTCCTTGTGAAAAGTTCCTGCTTGTTTCCCATCTGTCTTGTTTCAGCTTGTGACTATTTTCTTTTGTCCTCCCACCTTGAAACTCTTTGAAGCATCCAGCTCCAATATTTTCATGACCTCCTCATAGGCACTAGAAATCCTATCATCCACACCATTCCCAAAATACAGCTGGGGATCTCAGCTAGGCTCCCTTTCCCATGAAAGGTTGGACTTGGACCAAACGATCTTTCAAAGTCCCTTCCAACCTGGTCTGTTCTGTGATTCTATGACTGGTGCTTGCAGCTGGCTGTAACTGCTCTGGGACTTTATGGTACACAGTGCCTCTCACTATGCATGCGTGTGGTTGTAGAAACCTAACAGTCTTTAACATGTTAATTTTCTCTTGGAAGTTCTTTCAAGTTAGCAAGTGCCCCTCTGCTCTAATATACTCCTCTCTTCACTGTTTCAGAGTGATTCCTTTCCAAAAGTCCTGTTGAAGGTCAGGCAGAGGTGCTGTGAATCTAGAGAGTTGCCTCCAAGTGGGACTGTGAAACTCCAGAAGGTACATTTCCAGTTTCTCTATACACATTTCTCCTTTAAGACCTTTTTTTTTTAGGTAGTTTGGGACTAGTCCAAGTGCCCTAACCACACATAACTCTTGAAGGCTTTGACCTGATCTTCCCGAGCTGAAACTGGAGTAAGAACTTTGGGATGGAAGTCTCAGCTCAGCAAAGCTTTTAAGACTCTCCAAATTGCTTTGAAGGCTAGGGATAGACTGAAATATCTACTTTAAGCCAAAATCTGCATGTAAATACTTTACAAGTGTGTGCTCTAAATCTGTGACCTGTGAGTGTGCAGGTTCATTGTAGAGTTTTTATCTTTTTCCCCACACTATATCATAAGTAAAAATAAAAAATAAAAAAGTTACTACTTTTAAAATTTAGACTATTGCTGTTAGAGTTAGAACACATTGTAGGAGCTTAGTTGCTATAAAAGTGTCAAATCTATATGGAGCTAAGAGCATCAACCTGTTAATGACCTTTCCTCTGAAAAATATAACAAGAATTTCCTGCTATCTCGGAAATTAGTGATCTTCTTTAGCCTGAGATTCAGTTATGCTGACCTCTCTGTCATAACCCTGCATATATCTCCAAAGTGAAGATTTTCCCTGTCACAGAAGAAATTGTAGCAACAGACACAGAACGAACTTTCTACAATCCATAGTTAAAATAAAAAATCAAAAAAAAGATGTTGCTGTTATTGTGACAGGGCAGATGCTATATAGAAAGGATTGCTTACAGATACATTGTAAGTTAGTCATATCTTTTCTAAAGAACATTGAAAAATTCTTGTTAATGTCTGAAATGAAATAGTTATGGTTACAGGAAATTAAATTACTTACAACACTTTTTTGCAGCCTCTCTCAACACACACTCTTTTTTGGACATACATATACACACACATAACTATTGTTAATTAAGACTGTCTCCATTATGGAGCTAATTAACAATTAGCATAAACATAATTAGCTAACGTTGACATTTAACTCATTACATTGTTTAAATAATTTTCAGAAATTGGCCTTAGTGGCATTCTGTCATACTGAAATAATGGCAGCACTTTGTCATGTAAATTAAATGACATTTGCGTTGTTTCCTCTCTAACTCATGTGTGGAAGATTTTTTCTTTTTTTTTTAATCTCAGTTACATTCAGTTTAGAATCCAGGGTGATTCCTAAAACCTGAGCTGCAACATGTGCTCCTTGGATACTCTCCGTAAGTAACTTGAACTTCTGTGGACCTGCAGCCTCCAGAAGCGCACTGGAGATTCCTTGTTCCCTCAGTGCTCCTTGCGGGCTTGATGATGGGTCAGGATTGGAAGGTGATCGGTTTGATGGCAGAATATGGAGAAGGACAGTGTTGCAGCTTGTGGTGTCTGGAGTCGGGACTTGCTTTCTGCTCGTATGTACTTGTGCTCACAGCCCAGAATATCAACCGTGTCCTTGGCTGCATCAAAAGGAGAGTGCCCAGCAGGTGGAGGGAGGTGATTCTGTCCTTCTGCTCTGGTGAGACATCACCTGCAGTGCTGTGTTCAGCTCTGGAGTCCTCAGCACAAGAAAGACATGGACCTGTTGGAGCAAGTCCAGAGGAGGGCCATGGAGATGATCAGAGGGATGGAACAGTTCTCTGTGCTGGTGTGCTTATACTCTCTGTGCTCCTGCTTACACTTGTTCCTATAGTGACCAAGGTCACTGCTGGATCTGGTGTGCCACACTGGGGGTGCTGGGAAGTAAAAGGAGTCACAAAGAAGTAGAAGGTTGCATCTCTGGTGAGTAACAGACAGGACAGGTGACCAACAAGAGTATTCCATTCCGTATACGTCATCTTCAGTATAAAGCTGAGAGATCATGATGGTTAAGGACTCTTCTTCAATGGCTGGTGTCTGAGGAGGACTCCATCCAATATTCTGCCTCCGATCCCAATCCTGAGTTCTCAAATTCACCTCCTGTATCCAGCTCCCGTCTCCTGCTGAGCCTGGGGCTTCACTGGTGGTGTCTGCTCTGCAGCATCAGTGGTGATTATTGTTGGGGGGATTGTGTTCGATATAGAATTTGTGTATATTTTTATATGGGTTATTATTTTTATTATTTCCTTATTAGTACTATTATTGTTTCATTAAAGCTGTTTTCGTTTTCTTTTCCAATCTGTAAGTCCCTCTGCCTTATTCCATTTCCCTTCCCTTTTTGGGGAGAGAGAGGAGTTAGAGAGCATCTGTCAGCATTTAGCGGCCTGCCCAGCCCTAACCCTCGACATTCTCCTATGAGGAAGGGCCAAGAGTGTTGGGATAGTTCAGCCTGGAGACAAGAAGGCTCTGGGGAGATCTTACTGCAGCCTTTCAATACCTAAAGGCTGCTTATAAGAAAGATGGGAACATTTTAGCAGGGCCTCTTTTGATAGGGCAAGGGATAATGTTTTTCACCTAAAAAAGGGTAGGTTCAGACTAGGAAGGAATTTTTTACAAAGAGCGTGATGAAACACTGGAACAGGTTGTTTAGAGAGGTGGTAGAAGCCCCATCTCTGGAAACTTTCAAAGGTAGGTTGAATGAGTCTCTGAGGAACATGATCTACTTGAAGATGTCCCTGCTCGTTACAGAGTTGGTTGGACTAGATGATCTCTAAAGGTCCCTTCCAGGCCAAACCATT
>NW_009715632.1:65978-97589 GCF_000703405.1 Apaloderma vittatum | reverse complement strand
ACCGCTCTGCTGTGATTGACTGGGTTAGTACAAGGCTCCTTGTGTGAGCAGGCTGTGACACTGCTTTGCTAAGTGTCCTATCATTCCCCTGCTCGGTGGTATTTCAAAGTGTTACCTAATGCCTTTCAAATTTAAGGAGTTTCAGAGTCTAATCTTCAGATCTGCCCCACTTTCTATTGATCTAGTTCCAGGTTGGTTACCAAGACTATTTTCTTGTTCCAGTTCAGATGTGCCCAATGGGATGGAAATTTCACAAGAGCATTTGAACTTGCGAGCCTACCACAAGTTTCTGGCAACTAATCTAGGAAAGTTTCTGCCTTTTGGAGTTTGGAGGATGCTCTGAAGATGTTGGAAACTTTTAATTTGAATCCTGGCTTTTAATTTGTTTTGCATGTAAGCTGAAACTATGTCTCTTGTTTAGATCATCATGAAGATTCAATTGCTGTTCCTGGTATTAAGTAATAAGTAAAAGGTGAGGTCTTTATTCTCAAAGAACAGTTTACATTTGCCACTGAGTAAAATAGTTTTTCTGAAAGAATACTAGCTCCTTTACTCCTGTCACCAGACATGCGTGACTATAGAATCAGATGCTTGGAGAAATGCTGCAGAACAAAAAAATTGCATTTTTTGGTCATATGCCTTGGTAAAGTTCTTGAGAAAATTACTACTGTAGTCAACAGCTTCCTGCTACAACTGAGAGTAGCAGGAGCAGCCACTTTCATCATTTTTCAGCTTTGCTCTTCCTTGCCCCCCTTGTATGGGTGACCGGACTCCGGTAACAGAGCTGATGTTTTCATTCGCGGAAAAGCTCGGAACCTGGTTTTCATTTAAATGTGTAAAATTATCTGAGTTGTTTTCCCCTCGATAAGGTTTACAAGTGTCTGTATATCTTTAGTTTTAACAGAGGGCAGTTCAGTAGACAGTTTACGAAGTGCTGGTCAGGGAGATAAATTACCTTGTAGAGCTGCACAATCACCATTCACAATCTCCTCAGTGACTTTATAGCCAATGATAGGATTTTTCAAGTTCATAGAAACTCATCAAAACACTTCTTAGTATTTTTTCCTTCTCCATCTAGCTGTTCTCACTTAAAGCATAATCTATACTGCTTCTGCTAGGGAGTGAGGGTTTAGTTTGATGCCTCAGGGCCTGCTGAGCATTTCTGTATTTCTGGCAGCTCCTTGGGGTTTGTGAACTGGAAATGGGAATATTTCAGGCTGCTGCAGCACTTTGACACTTTCTTTTCCCAGGGATCACATCTAACCTCATATGATGCTTTGTGTGTATCCTTAACAAGTCGAGCTTTGCAAGGTTGCTCTGTAAGGTTATCCTCTGGCAACTGTGTGATTTGATGCTTTCTTTTGCTGCTCTTCTGGAGACAATTTACATAGCTCCCTAGTTCTTTTGGGTGGGGGCTATTTCAGCTCAGAATTTGTTTACAACATGATTGGCATCCAACCTCTTCTAGCAAAAGAGGCCATGCAATACATGAGGCAACATCTATGCTGGGGAACTCCTTAAACCTCTTCTCAGTTTCATGGGCCTTTTTCTTATCAACATGGTGCATGGAAGTTGTTGGAGATAGACTCTCCTGTATTTATGAACCACCAGGTACCCCAGTGCCTGGTAGGGCTGCAGTTATCTGAAGCCAAAATCATAACAAAGTAATGCAGGTTATGCTGGTTTATGGCACCAACGGCTCCAGTGCATGATCAAATGCCACTCAGGTACTAAGTTAGCTGAGGAGAGAATGGGGAAAGCAGGGAAGAGGGAATATAGAAATTTTATCATCCCTGTAAGTATATATTTCTCCAGGATGTGATATGACCACGGCTGCAAAGCTAATCACATCTGCATTAAGATTGGGACTGTACATTTCGTTGTTGATAAGCGCCTGACCTGTCCCCTGCGCAGCTCCAGGGAGATTTGCTGAAGAAATAGTACAACAAATGCACGTTTGGTTGCAGGTGCTGAGTGAGGAGCTGTTTTCTAACAGAGTGAGAATGTGCTGAGGGCAGCTTCCTGAGGTAATGGGTTGGACCAGAGCTCTCTTCTAGGGCAGGGGTTAAAAACTGACTCAGCCAAGAGTATTGTCCAAGTACTACCCTATTACAAGACCTTCCAAGAGATACTTGTGAATGGTCTCAATTTCTGAATTGATTTTTTCTCCACTTACATTCTGACTCAGAGCAACTGCTTGTTCTAGACAGGGAGTACATTTACCCTGAGTGATGTTTCCTACAGCCAGGGCAGCTCCCCTCTGACAGCACAGGCAGGAGGCTGTAATTAGGAAGATGTTATTTGCTCCAGTCCCAGCAGGCTCTGAACCAGTGGTCAGGAAGAAACTAGAAACACCTGCAGGGTCTAATGAGGTAGATTTGAAGTGATGGGCATGTCCCTTCTTCTTCCCTCCCTTCTCAGAGGGGAAAAAAGAGAGCTTGGTGTACATAGGACAGGACAGGACACAGACTCAGTGAAAAAGAAGTTGTTCAGGTTGCATATATCATGGTGTTATTGTGGTGTGTTTTTCTTGAAGGGATTTTCTTCCTTTTTTCGCTTGAGCTGCTGTTTACCCTAGCCCAACAAAGAAAGAAGACTGTGCAACTGGGGTAAGGCCGTTCAGCAAGATCTGGCCCATACAAAATGCTGCTGGAAGGGCAGTGGTGAGTTAGGTAAGGAGCTGTTAGTCCCTGAGTTTTGGGGAATTAGCTTAGTCATTGTAAGTTCTAAATTAATCTTAATGTCTTCCCAGGCTTTTTATGTCTTACTTTCAAAATGTTGCCTCCTTTTGCTCTTGCAGGGTTGTACTATCTTTGCTATTTGATTCCTAGAGAAAAGGGGACATTGTGTCATGTTTTTGGTTGTCTCCTTTGAACCTTTTACTGAGACTGTGACCAAATGAGGTCTTGATTGTTACTTCATTTACCTAGGCATTTGTAGAACTCTAAAGCTCTACCTGTGTCCTGATCCTGTTTGCCGTGAAACTGATGTCAAACCTCCTGCCATTGCGAGGGGATGTAGTCAGGGTCTAGCAGCAGCAGCAAGGAAAGCTGCATTATGAGCTTGTGAAGGGGCTGGTTTTGTCCTCATCCCAGTTTCTAGTACTGTTGCTGGTCTGGACAGTTATTTCCTTTCCCTATTTGCCTTTTCCTTTCCATATTTCACCTATTAGACATTAAATGGTGCGCAGCAGGAACCTGTAGTGGTTTTCCAAGGTCTTTCAAGTATCTTCCCAGATGCGTGCAAGAGCACGTGCCACACCATAACCAATGTGTCTCAGACTGGGTCGTTGCTGATGTTAGCGTGTGGGCAGCGTATGTGATGCTTAGAGTGGTGTTTGGGAGGAAAAGCCTGGCCTCCCATGGCTGCCTATGGATTGCCACTGCCTGACCAGCTCCATCCAGTGTTCAGAGCAGAGGAGTGGGGACAGGGTCTGGGTTTCATGCTCAGAGTACTTGTGTGCCCTCAGACAAGGGTGCCTGTGTCTTAGTGGAGACTTTAGTTTTGAGATTTTTGCCTATGAGATCACGGGGGGCAGCTTGGTAAGATCATTTAAACATCTGTTACCTGCTATGTCAAAACCTGAATACAAATTATTGCCTAGATTCCACTAATTGATGCTAAATAGAAAGAAAAATAACATGGGAGAAAAACCCTCCTAGAAACAATCAATAAATTAAAGATGCTTAGGGACATAAATTCAGCAGTTAAATGAGATACTAATGAAGATGGGAATTTAATGGTGAGTACTCTCATTACATTGTTTTAAAAACTCCATTTGATGTAGATTTGGTACTGGTAAAAGGAAGACAGCCTTGTGACAAACATTCGTGAGAACAAAAGTTGTTCTGGCATATAAGTACAACTACTGCTGTTTATTGCTGAGCAGCTTTGCTTGCCCATTTCTGCGAGTTGTTGCGAGATCTGTGGGAAAAATGTGGAGCAGTTAATTAAAAAACAGCTAATGACTGTTCCACAGGGTCAGTTTGCTTCTCAGAGCCTAAAACGTGCAGGATATTAACACATGTATCATTTTTTTGACACCGGAGGACAATTGCAGGGCCCAGCAACACTGCTACTGGTTTTAAAGCAGAACTTAATTACCTAGAGATGAGATGAGCAGGTTTGGCTAGAAACAAACATTGGGCTTCCAAAGAATGGAGCTGCTCAGATATTGCCAGACTGCAAATGAAGAATGCTGCTTCCCAGCTCATCTCAGCCCTGCTGAGCAGCACGTTGCTGTTACCCTCCTACTCTTGCCTTGAAGCCCCACATCTGGGTGCCGTCCCTACCTCCTAACTCTAATGGTGTTTTGCTTAACCTGTTCTGAACACCTGTGTTAGGATGAGATGAATTATTCCCCCCAATTTTCCCATTTCTTACCACAGCCTGGATAACAATTCAAGACTGGCAAATCTAGCATTTGCTGTCAGGCAAGATACCCTGGAGTGGGCAGTTTTGCAGCTGCTGGTTGTAGCCCACTTGTGCTCTGCCTGGACCAGCAATGCTCTCAGATAGTAAAAATACAGCAAACTTTGCTCCTGTACATGCTCCAGCCCCACTGCAGTTGAGAAGAGGTGGTTTGTTAATGCCTCTGCTTTGCCTCCACACCAGAGAGGCATTTTTTCTCATGTCAGTGTGGAATTTTGGTGAATACAATTATTTTCCCTTATCTCATGCTTACGTTTAAACTGCATCTCTGCTGGTACATGCCCTGTTTTGATTAATATTAAACTTCCAGATCATCTTTTTGAATTGGAGCAATTTCTTACGGCAAATAGTCCGGAGAGCCAGATTTCTGAGTGATTAGTATCAGGCTGAGAGCGCTGGATGCTTGGGGAGCTTAACGATTCGTAGCCAGATTCATTCACCATGGTTAGAGTGGTGGGCATGTCACAGCTGCGATTCCTCTGGCAAAACCTGGGCCTGAAATGATTTTAAATTGGGAGTCGAGTTTTCCATCTCCCTTCTTTCCAGGTTGGCTGCCTCACTGAGAAGGGGGGGAGGAAAGACACCCTTCCATCTTGGGGCATGCTGAAAAAAATCTGTCTGTGAGGACCTGTTGGGGTCTAAGACTGTTCTTCCATTTTTCTCTGAATTCTTGGGCATGGGCGGAAAAACCATCTCCCACCAGCTTCACAGTGTTCATCCCAGGAGATCTGTCCAGATGTCATGAGAGGCTGGGGGCAGAACTGGATGTGGCATGGGTATGTTTTGTTCTGGTCTTGTTTGTTTTTTTTTGCGGTGAGGATGCTAGATAGGTGACGGGAAAAATGGCTAAAAGAGATAAATTGTAGATATCACACGAGCAGATGAGGAGAAAGAGAAAGCCTTTCACTGACTGCAGCTGTAGTCTAAGGGTTTGGTACTAGTGGAAGTTCTGGCTCAAGGGTTTTAGGAACACAGCAGTGACATGTTTGTGACTTCTCTCAAATACACCTGACAAAATCTTAGTTCTGAATTCCAGGAATGCTTTAAGCTAACCAAACACTGGTATAATGCCAACGGTTTGCATGTAAGCACATATAGGGTTGTTCCTGGAATAGCCAGCAGTTCTGCTCTGTACTGGGTTACCAAATAGTCTGCTAACAGAATGCAGAATTAAAAATAGTATTTGTAGTGAAATGGAAACAGAAGCTATTATTATTATTAATTATTATTAATTAATGCACAAATAAGCTACCAGCAGGTTGTGCAAAAGATGGATTTCCCATGCAGAACATGTAACTGTGGTGTGTTCTGGCCAAGCAGTGAAGAATCAAGTACAGACAGGTGAGATCACTGGCTGTGTAGGAAGGCAGGAGTGGTGCTTATGGGACATGAGGCTCTATTTTTCTTTTTTCATTTTTTTATGACTGAGAAAAATACACTTAGATGCAGAATTTGGTTTTCATTAAGGCTGGCTGTTTTTATCAGCTTGATATCAAAATTACTTTCCATTGCAAGTGTACAGACGACATTCTGATCTGAATACAGTCAGTAATTAAGATGGGATTTGGACCTAGATATTCCAGATTGCTATAGAGCAACAAGTGCTCAGTGCCTTCAGTTGAAGAAAAATCATGGTGAGCCCACTGCATCATAGGAAAAGTCACTTCTATTGTTGCTGATTCCTTGGTGAACAGGAATTCAGAATTTTGAGTGTTTCTGGAGATTGAGCCCAAGGCTTGGTACTGGTTATTGAGGCTCAGAAATTACTTTAAGATGCTGAACATTGATGGTGCATTATATCTGGTTGTGGAAAAGGTCAGCCCTGATATTTGCAGAGGGACAGCGGCCTTTGCTTCATAGCTGGCTGACTTTTTGGGCTACATGGCATAATTTATAACTACTTTTTGTTTGCAGACACTGGGCTGAGGATAGTTTGTGTGTGAAATTTAAAATTCAGGCTGTTGTAGTTCCATACTTGAAAGAATTCTTTTGTCCAGACGGAGACAGAGACATCTGATCTTGTCACCCCTGGATTCCTCTTTAGTTAGGTAGGAGAAAAGTAGAGATTTGTAGAGAATGAATGATCTATTCCCAAAAGAGCTGTCTAAAACAGTTTAGTTGCACCAAGTCCCCAAAGTAGAGAGAAATGGATACTGCCAATGCAGAGAGGTTGTCACTGTCTCACAGGGTGGTATTTATGTTGTAGATGTGGGAGGTAGACTGTGCTAACTCCTGTTTTCTGGTATCTTCCTATTTTCTCCATAGCTTGTGTAAAATCAAGGAATTTATGTTAATGTACATGAAAATTAAGAACCTACTTAGTGAAGGATTTGGATACTTGAGCAATTTTCTTAAAACTGCTCATCACAGTGAAGTTTTTTGGCTAAAATTGGGAAAGAATGTAAATTCCTTAATAAATGCAGAACAATCTATCATATTTTTGGACTGTCAGACTCGGAATTTACAATTCCATGCAGAATTGGTTCAAAACTACCCAGAAATGCATTAGCTGTCATGGCCCATTTCTTCAGTGAAACTCTGGTTTTGAGTAGTAGTGTCAGCTTTTTAAGCTGGCTCTAGGTGTTCATTGATATGGATACAAGCAAATGGGATCAGGTCCTCTTATGCTGATCACTGTATAAACGCAATCTAAGAGCTGTTACTGACTGAAAGAACTTCTAGTTTAATTGCTCAGTTGTGTAAAGATTATGTAAAAGAGTATTTCTCAATTTTGTTTGTGTGTGGCTGACTGTTGGATTCCCTGTAATTCTGTTTGCAAATCTGACGGGCTGTATTTTCATGGCTGCACATAGCAGTCAGTGTGGGAAGCCCAAGTGCCTTGTTTCCATCTACGACAGGCTTAGCTGCCAACGGGAATGTGGCTTCACGTGACAGCTGAACCTGAGCGAACCGTGAGCTGCTTCTTTTTGCCACCTCCAGGCATATGTTTTTGTCATTTCCCCTGCAGTTGTGTGATATGAAGGAAAAAGGAAAAAAAAAACCACAAAACTCCCCCACAAACACATCCTCATTTTCATCTGGTTATCCAGCTGAATCAACACCTGCAAAATGATGTTCTCTAGATCCCAACTGCGGGAAGCCTGACAGCTCTCTTCGAGTAATGCACACGTCATATGAAGCTACACCTTTAGTCTCTTGGTTACTGGACCAATCACCTTGACTGTAAAATCATCTCTTCCACAGAATCTCCTTGTGCAGCTTGTGGCAGTATCTACTTTTTTCCAGGCACTTTATTCAAGTTAACAAATGGATAACTCCTGTCACACAACATTGATTTGTATCTTTTTGGCACTGATTTTGTTACTATAGTGTCATAGAATAGAATCATAAAGTGATTTATGTTGGAAAAGACCTGTAAGACGATGAAGTCCAGCTATTAACCCAGTGATGCCAGGTCTGTCACTAAACCTTGTCCCTGAGCACCACATCTACACGTCTGTTAAATACCTTCAGGGATGGTGACTCCACCACTTCCCTGAGTAGCCTGTTTCAATGATTGACAACACTTTTGGTGAAGAATTTTTTCCTAATACTTAACCTAAACCTCCTCTGGCACAACTTGAGGCCATTTCATGTCCTATTGCTTGTTATTTGGGAGAAGAAACCACCTCTTGCCTTTCTAAAACCTCCTTTCAGGTAGTTGTAGAGGGTGATAAGGTCTCCCCTCAGCCTCCTTTTCTCTAGGCTAAACAACCCCTGTTCCCTCAGCTGCTCTTCATAAGACTTGTTCTCTAGACTCTTCACCAGCTTCGTTGCCCTTCTTTGGACTCATTCCAGTACCTCAATGTCTTTCTTGTCATGAAGGCTAACGAATCTGACTTGGTTTTTTGGAACCAGTCTCTGACTGCATAGGTACGTTTGGATTTTTCTTATAAAAATATAAGTACCTGCAACTTTTCTGAATGGAGAAACAGATCTTCACATCAAAGAAGCAAAATGAAACATGGATTTCATCCTCTTCTCCTCAGTAGTTACGTAAAACATGGAGTAAATATTACCAGGCAAGGCTTAGAGAAAAACATATAATGCTATTAAAACCAAGACACTCTCTAAAGGTTTAAATTCATCTCAAGTGACTGTGAAGAATACCTATAGACTAATTAATTTTCTTGTCAGACAAACAGGCTTTGAAATCACATAAAGTATATGTAAGGTGTGTGTATGTGAGTGTCAAGTGCGCAAATTACATTCTCAGCATGTAAGACTTCACCTATTACTGTATTACAGCTGTGTGATTTCAATAACTGCTGTTTGTCCGGGTGTCAGGTAGGTGCTGGTGGACTGGCCAGATGTGAACCATCCATCACAAGAAAGTAGCACATAAGTCAATTTTGGGTTAACCCTTCCTGGACTGGACAGTATGTGCCCAAGCCACTCTGCCCAAGACGAGAAAGACTGATGGGGTTGCTCTGATTCCGTGATCAGACAGCACTGGATCACACTGGGTGTTAAAGATTGTTCTTTCTGGAATAGGTTGAAGGAGAGGCACAGTTTATCACCAGCAGTCCATGGAAAAATCTGTCAAAAAAATATTTGAATGTTCTTTGGAAAGAGGATCACATTGGAAGACTACACTTCTGATAACAGCCAGTTAAAGACCAAGGTCAATGAAAGAGAACCGTGTCACTATGATGTGGTCCATGCAACGATGTACAAGTTGAGATAAGTTTTTCCCTGGGTGTCTCTTCTCTTTTCCCCTGTGTGTAGCCTGGCTGGAATTGTGTTCAGAAGAGCAGAGGCTGGATCAAACAACTGGAGAAAGAGCAAAGAGAAAGTGAGAAAATATCAAGCGGTTGTTAGCACTCACTGCAATATAGTAGTGTCTTTGCTGAGATCCTAGACACTGACAAATAGAAGAGGACCATCAGAAAATCACAGAAACATTTTTCCCTAGTAGTTTAATAAGTAATTCATTAAATGGTACCATTAACCTTATTACAGGCAGCTCCAGAAATAATCAAGAGAGGCTTTATTAATGCAGAGCAGGCACTTGCTGCATGCTGTCGCCAAGGTTCCAACGTGGGCATGTCTCCTGGTCTGAATGAGAGGAGTTCTATAGCATCGTGCTTAGAGATGCTTAAGAATAAACTTGTTTGAACAGAAGTGTGCTTCTTTTTGAACTTTTGATACTTTTGAGGACGGCTGTTTCTTTCTCGTTGCTTCCTCTGTGTGCAGAAGCAAAGTTTCCCTTGTTTCTTTGTCCCATATTAATGTGACTGTTGAAATGGAGAAGGGTTTTGCCTGCCCTGATTACCCATCCACTGTGTCCTTAACTAAAACTGAGCAGTACAACACAGTTGCTTCCAGGTGTAATCTCAGTTAAACCTCAACACCTTTCATTCTCGCGGTCTTTGCTATCAGCACTTGAGAAAAACCACAAGGGGAGAATGATAAAAATTGATTTCTGTTTCATTAGAAATATTTCCCCTTTTGGCCACAGACTGAGACTGTTCTGACTTTAACCGGTCCTCCCGGGGGTTTGATAACAGTAGCTCACAGGAGGCTCTAGCTTATCTGAAGACCAAACAGTAAATTTCTCATTTCCGCTTAGTGGTGAGGTGTTTAATTGCTGCTTAGTTTCACCAGTCAAGTAATTCACATTGACGTGCTAAAAGCAGCCACTAGCAGTTAAGCTTGCATCCAGGGGCTGCGGTGAACGATCCTGACATCTTTTTGCAGGCACTGGCTCCGCAGGCTGAGAGCATTCAAGTTTCTCCTCTTGAGTGGGCAAGCAATCTACAGAAAATTAAGTCTGAAAAGCCATGAGAGGTTGCGAAAGGCAGCTTAAGGAGGCAGCCTCTGTCGGGTGAAATTTCTTGTCCTCCACAAATTTGGGTTGAAAATTAAAGTGTTGCCACGTTACTGATGATTTAGAAGAAGTATTGTTTAAATACAGCAAGAGAGGGCTGAACTAGGAAAAGAGGATATTCACAAACTCTGTGTGAGTTTATATATTTATTGAGTGAAAACTGTCCTTGAGAATGTCTCAAGTTATAGAGGTGAGTATGGAGGTGGCTCAGTGCAGAGCCTGTAACTGCTTAGTGGATTCGGTCCCCACTTGCACTACTGTAAATTAGGAGCAACTCTTTCAAAGTCTAAAGCCCTACCTTGCAATATTTTGGCAGTTGGTTTAAAATGTTACTTCTAATTCAAATTCATAGGGAATTCTGACTCAGTAGCAATTTAAATCTGCCTTGTTCTCTATGGAGTAATTATGGGTTTACAGCAAAGTAGCACAAGGAAATAGTCTGGTCTTTTTTGTTTTATTTACTTTTTTTTGGTCTTGTTTCTTCCAACGGTCTGATACTGCTAGTCCCTTGTGGGAACTCTGTGCCCAAGATGCAGAACACCCTGCAGGTATCTGAATATATATATAGGTACAGAGGCTGTGCAACTTGGAGGCAGATAAACAATTTATTTTCATAATATAGAAATGGCCAGATAACTCATAAGTAGCAGAGCACATTGCAGGTAGAGTCAATGATGCACAAGCGCACCAAATGGGGGGGAAAGTAAATTGTTTGTCATGAGTTTTCAGACTGGGTGCTGTGCTGTGTGGGGACTATGGCTGTACCATCTTGGGGTCTGTCTGTGCGTTTTTTATTATGGTCACTGTAGAGCTCGTAGCTTGATGGATTCCCGCTCGGTCCCCATGTGTTGCCTAGTCTAGTTGAGAGGTGGCATCCCTGCCCGCAACAGGGAGGTTGGACTAGATGGTCTCTAAGGTCCCTTCCAGCCTTGGCCATTCTATGATTCTATGATTATTAGGAAATGATAGTTGGGTTTTAGTTTCTTGGTGGGTCACAGTATCTAAGTTGTTAGAGCACTGCTTTGGCACGTTTACAAAGGGCAGACTTTGTGGCTGCTACAGAGCTCAAGAAATAATTTGCTTATTTAGAATATGCAGTCATCTGATTAGTATCTTAAGAAGTGCAACTGCAGTAATTGCAGACTAGATAATACAAAGCTGCCACTCATGTTTGACACTCTACTCCAGTTCAGATAATGCAAACAGACACAAAGAGATAAATCAAGATCAGTAATAACCATGGCCTGATGTTCAGACTTCAGGTGTGAGGGTCCCTAATTGAAATGAAAGGCTTAGAGTATGAAATGGCCACACAACTCCAGAAACTCACATCTTAGCATCTCTGAAACTGCCATCTTTTTCCTATTCCCCATGTCTTTCAGTAGATGAATACATAAGCTGAAAGGAAATGATAGCATGGCCTATCTGAGAGCTATTACATAGAACAAAGTTTATCCATATATTTTTAGCAGATAATTTCTTCAAAAAACCCCCCCAAAACTCACACCATCCCCCCAAAACAAAACAAATTTCCCCCCAAATCCCACTCCATTTTGCTGAAACCACTGGATGGTTTCTTGTACCCAACGCTCAGCTCTTTGCGTTCATCCAAGTTTGATGTCTTCAAACTGAGAACCACAAACCAGAGAATCACTATCATCTATGGAGCAGAGTGCAGTATAAACACAATCAATTAATTCCTTTATATAGAAAAGGAGCTGCAATCCAGCTCATCTCCTCTCTCAGGCAAATTACAGCGATAAGAGTTTCCTTGAGCTGAAACCAGAAGCACCAACATTCTGTGTGCTTAACCTAAAATTGTCTATAACATGCATGAAATGCAATTTTATTCACAAGTGTTCCATTATCCTTAATCAACTTTTACATAGTTTCCTTTGTATCTGATTGGTTTGGTTTTAAATGTGCAAAATTTTTCCTTTCCATGCCTGTGTAGGCAAAAGATCAAGAATTCAATATTATGTTCACAAAAGCATTCCAGTCACAGGAGATTTAGCAGCGTGAGTCGTGAAAACAAAAACACACACCCTTGTTTCCACAAAAAGAATTTCGAACTATTTAAGCATCTTTCCCATGGCTGTGCCCTAAAATGCTTTAAAGAGTAAACCAAACATTTTATGAAGCTGTAACATAATCGACAGCAGTAGAAATAAACAAAATGATAGAATCAGAGAAAAGAGGCCTTTTTGATCAGGGTGTTTAAAAAAAAATACTGCTGGTGATATGCTGCTTATTACTTTCACTTGAGACCAGATTTTTAGGTCGTGATCCTTTAATATGCTAAAATTCACAGAAATTTAAGGGGGAAAAAAATGTCTTCAGTCTTTATGAATTAAGCCTTGATGTGCCTTAGTGAAAGGCTGTCTTTGCTTTCCTCAGGGCTGAAGATGGTGAGAAACGCACAAAGTTTGACAAGAGAAGAAGCCTTTTGAAACCTCTTGCCAGTGGGGAGAAGCAGTTCATGACACAATTCTACATGTTGCATTGGAGTAGGTTCTCCAAGCTGGGCACCTGAGTCCAAGGAAGGGATGGACCAACTAGTAAGAGAGTAGAAGCACACTAATAAAACGATCAAAACTCCCCTAGTTATTTAAATATTTAAAGAATATTTAATTCTTTTATTTGGGTTAAATAACTCCAACATAGTCTTCAGGTGCTGCATATTATGTCTTCCTGCAGATGAGGAAATTACCTACTGCAGTGTTCATGGGCTCAAATTTTATTCAGTGCTGCAAATAAGAAAAACTTTTATGGGTGAGAATGGTGAAATGTTGGAATACACTGATTAGGGAAGTATTAGGGTCTCTGTTTTTTGTGATATTAAATAAGTCAGATAACCATATGTCCAGAATGAGGCACCTGTATCTGACCCTGCTTTTGGAGAGCTGGATAGATCTAATGACTCTGTATGATGGTCTCAAGTCTTGATCTTCTGCAGTTCGTTGTGAGTATCTCAAGACCAGTCACTGATACAGACCTGGTTTTAGGAAAAAAACCAAACCCACCTCTACCCCCCTGCCAAGCATCCAAGAATTGTGACATGACCTGGGAACTGTGTTCCTGCAGATGGTTGCCTCTGTTTTTGACACAGAGAACTCAAATGTGTCTCGTGCCTGTCTTATTTGTCTCATCTCTGCAATCCCCTGTGCTGGTGGCTCAGTCCCACCTGGTCTCAGGGCTTTAGATCTCTCCCAACCCTGTCTGCAGATTGCATAGTTATAGGCAGAATGTCTCTATTTTATAGATATTATTACTTATTCAAGAGCCAGTAGAATCTGAGGAAACCTTTACTGAGCAGGTGAACACAGAGATTATTATTATTTTTTTTCCATAGCTCTTAACTTGACAGGTCTGCATGGTTATGACTCCTTTTCAACACCTAACCTGCAAATAACAAGTTTCTGCCCAGCACATGAAGGTGTTATTGCTGTTCATAGGGAAGATTTTTTAAGCATGTAATAGGCTAGTACACTTACTAGAGGCCCGAACCTGAGAAGAAAAAAAAACAAATCATTTTATAAGATTAAAATTTGCCATATCTATGAGCAATTGGAGGCCAATTTTATATATGGTATATCTCAGTTAACTGTAATAATTGGCAAGTCCTGGAAGTGCCTGGATGTCACATATAATATATGATGGTATGTGTAACTATGCCTCAGGTCTGTCTTTTGCCTTATCAAAGCCTTCTGGTGGTCAAAATCCTGGCAGCTGTGTTGTTAAAAATCCAAGCAAAGGGATTTTCCTTTCATTGTGTCAAAGCACTACAAGCTTTCTTATTCACTTACTTGTGTGTGGCTGTACCAACACAGGACAGTTGTCAACGGGTCAGACTGGATCGTGGAGCAGAGATACCAATGAGAGCATCTTCATGCTTCGGTTTCTCTGTTGCAGCACTTACTAGATTGCTTTTGTACTTTTGGAAACGCTTTGTAAAACCACCAGAGCGTAAGATTGACTCTCTCCACCCCTTCCTGAGCATCTGTCTAAGCAAGTATAATTGCCTCAGTCTAAAACTCCTCTCATTTTAAACACTCCTTCCTTGCATGGGTGTTTGGACTGCTGTTGCTTCTGGTGGGACTGTGTTGGGACTGAAAGGCAGCTAATGGGGATGGATTCCATCCTGCTGTTCGCTGGTGATAATACCTGTTGGCTTAGATCCAAGATGTGCTCTAGAGCTTTCATGTCCCACCATGGGCAGCCCCTGGGTTGTGAAGCCACCTGTGAACAGCCAGATAGGAGACGTTGCCATCGGGTCAGCTCACCTTGCTGTGTGCCTGGGCAAGGGATCACCGAGCAGATTTCTGTGATCATTCTATGATTCGTCCCAACGAAGCTTTAAGGAGTAGTGCTCAGCAACATTAGGTTTCCCAAGGCAAAGTGCTCTTGTGTTGACCGGGTCCTCTCTTGCCATCTGCCATGCATCTGAATTGCTTCACCTGGCTTTCGTTTAGTAGCTCAGGATTCAAGATGGTGTAAATCCTTTTCTTCCTGGTTGTTTTATGCAACATGATGGTCACCACCATAACTCCCTGGGAGCCGTCCAGTGATACCCAGGGATGTGAGCCTCTGTAGCCTGCACTGTCCTTGGCTGCCATTGCAAGTACCAGCAACAGTGAAACCCTGGAGACCTTCAGTTATTTTCTTCTTGAACCTGAATTGTACAGCACCTTATGCAAAGAGGTCCTGAGTTGTCACAGGTCTCAAGTGGGTGATGTTTATTTTCCCTCCGTTGCCTATTCCCTTTCTGAAAGAAGGAAGATCAATGGACTATTTCAGCTCACATGACCTCTGGGAATAGAGGATGCTGCCAGAGTATTTTTTTTTTTAAGAAAGGAGGGGGGAAAGGAGGGAAGAAGTAAAAAAAATATAAAGGTTTAAATACGGCCTCTTCCATGACCCTTCTCCAAACCCAATATTATCCTAATAAAATAATGTGTTGCTTGTAATTTTTTTTTCTCAGCAAGGACTGTGAGTTCATTTGTTTATTTTACATTGCCTGTACTGAACAGTGTAGCTCTATGAGGTTAAAGAGATCCTCCGAGAAAGATCCTATTGATTTTAATTACCGAGAAACAGCCCACAGGGACAAAAGGACTTTGGCTGTTTATTTAGCCATCGCTGTGCTGCAGTATTGTGTAAGGAGAGATCAAATCAGTTGCCCTCATTATTACAATAATAATAAGGCAGAAAAGGTGCTTTAGGGCCTCAGGATTTTTTTTTTTTTAAGATGCAATAACCTCCACCACTCCTCCCACTAATAAAAGGCAGACTCGAGGAACAAGGAGCAATTACCATTAGTCAATATTAATTCAATTACGCTCCTGTTATTTATATCATGAAAAGGATTGTTTAATATTTTAGAAATATCCCAACCAAACCAGGGGCCACATCTGTTCTTTTACAGATTGATTTTTATCACTGCTAAATGCACATTAAATCGTCTCTACTTCCTTTGAACTGAAGTTAAAATTAATTGGTTATTCAGCATAAACAGCAGCTAAACCACGTACCCAGTGGTACAACGAGTGTTTATAATAGTATCAGGGTTGAGCATACATCTACTTGGAGTTAAACTGGAAACTCTCCAGGGATGAGCAAGTATTACTTGCCTAGGATTACTTCCCTCCCATTCTGGACTAACCAGATTTATGGTGGTCTTGGTGAGAGCAGAGATCCATTTGTTCTGCTTATGTTATTTGCTACTTTTATTTTTTTTGGAGCCTACTCCTCTGAGTTGGTCTCTGCTCTGTGACTTGGCATGAGTTGCCTCATGTGAATTTAGTGTTTCCCCATGGGTATTCTCTTGCTTAAACACATTTTAATGAATGCTTGATACTTTTGGCCAGAAATGCCCAAATAGCCAAATTACAATGCTTTATGTGAATTGTGTCTCAGATCTCGTTTGTGCCTTAAAGAAAAATTAGCCCATGTTTTTGTTGGTACTAGTCTTGTAAAACTGTACTTGAGCAACCCAAGAAGAATCCGGCAGATGGGCTTACCCAGGCATTGGTTGTATAAAAGTCAGTGTTTTAATATGGAGGTGAGCAAAGCTGCAAACAGTTGTTGAAGACAGAATTGGTCTTTCAAACAGCTTGTCCAGGGAATACGTAGGTGCACATTGTTATTGGTAAGGAAAAAACAATGGAGCTGTAAGTCATTGAAATGAAGCTGTAATTTAGCTGTGATCCATGGGAGCCCTATTCTTGTTGAGGAGTTTGCGGAAGGGCTTTAAGGAGAGTCCAGGGACAAGCAGTTTACCCGTTTCCATTCATTTGCAGTCTGTGCAAAAGGCATGGCAGAAGCTGACTCAAAGTCTGTGCACTAGCTCAGCAACTGACTTCACACTTAAGGGCTTTCTTTACTTTCTGTTAAATTGTAGCACTAGGAAACGATTTCCTGATTCTTACTCTTCTTCAGCTGAAGCTTTTTGAACTTCAGAAGATATCATGTGTGATTTTAGCTCTTTGAGTCATCTGTTGGGCTACCAAGCCTGTATTTCACTGATTATTTATGTGACTAATAGAGATTCTAAGTATTTCAAGCAGAGAGATTTCATTTGGGAAGGTTAATGCAGCACAGCACAGGGCATGTGTTGCAGGTAAGTCCCTTGTTTAATTAATATATTTTTTCTGCTGATGGCACTTCCTTAAACATCGTAAGATGGTGTAGATTTAGCCAGAAGACTACAGGGAGTATACTTCTGAGCTGAGAGCAGCAACATTGCCTCAGGATGTGGGAAAAGTGTTCATTTTTCTGATAGTTTTCTTTTATAAGGTGGGTTAAAGCAGGTAACTCAAAATATCTTGGCAATATTTTACCTTTTTGTCATTGTATCCGTTTACTGTTTGATTACTTATCCAAAATGGAGTGCATCAACTCAACCAGATTTTCTTCACAGTGCTCACTTTTTAACTGGATTAACTGAAATATTCTGTTCCTGACTGGTAAGAGCCACTGTTGATAGTGTGACTGGGAAGTAGCCCAAATGGATTGAAAAAGATGATGAGCAGCTAATAACAAAAAAAATTAAGATAAGTTTAAAAAATGCATTTTAGATCTTTAACTGCATCTCGGGTTGGAAGACTTAATGTTTCATACTTCCATTTTTTTTTCAGCCAGAATGTGGACCAGGAACATGCTTCCTCAGATTTTCCATGATCTGATTGTGACTTACGCTGTTTCAGAAGTTGTCAATATAGGAGTTCTATGTCTAAGAAGAAAAGTAGAACAATTAACTTATTTTCAGTGGGATAACATGGAAGAAGGAGGGGTGATGACACTGTTTTGGACTGCAGATGCTATGAAGGAGGTGTCCCCTAATAAAAAGTCAGAATTAGCTGATGGAGAAGTAAATGCAATTAGTAGTTTAGGAGAAGTTGATTGCTAAGGAAACATTAATTCTTCAATGTATAGAACAGAGATATGCAAGTACAAAACACAGGATATGTTTACAGTCTGTAAAACTATATGTAAATATCACGGATGATCAGGGTTTATTCCATGCAAACTGAATGTGAACTGGGGTGTTGGCTGTTTGTGTGGGTATGCCTGAGTATGCTTTTCTAGACAAACCTTTTCAGGCAGCCAGGAAATGGTAGCTGAGTTGCTGCAACAGCATACAGCACAAAGTAGGCTAACTGGCCATGTATTACTTAGGTTTTGTGATTTTGAGATTTGCACTGGGATCACATATGTTCTGAAGTTTTTGAGTACAGTCTCCCTTTCCAGATACCTGAAGCTAAGAGCTATGCTCCAGTTAAGATTAACAAAGAATTAACTGTAAATTGGACTGTGACTTCAAATGAAGTGTTTTGTCTGTGGCTTAGCTCCCCACTGGCAAACTGCAGTCCTCTTGTCTAAGTTTTAAACCTATTTTGAGATCTTGCTTGGTAAGACCTATGAAATAATTTCTTTAGTGTTCCTAACTCAGCCCTCAGTATGTAGGTTAACCTCGGTAATATTTTTCTAGTGCCTTCTCGTCAATCCCAAAGACCTGTTTGCCTTTTATCCTCTTCTCAGCCCTTCTCTTATCTTCTGTTTCCCTGTCTTTTCATCTCGGTGGCTGCCTCTCTGTGTACTCCATCTGCATACAAAGTATGCCAGTCTCGGCCCTGGCAGGGCTAGGCTAATGGTTGTACTCGATGATCTTAAAGGTCTTTCCCAACCTAAACAATTATATGATTATTTCATTCCACATATTCTGGATTTACCACCCACTCTCTTGTTCACCCCTGATTTTGTCCCTGGCTCACACGAATGGGTCATCTACAGCTGATGCTTCTGCTCTTCTGAAAAGCTCTCCCTTACTGCAGTACTTAACTTTTCAGCCAGTATGAAAGACCTGAGGAACTCATTGCTGCTTTGAGATTAGAAAGTCTGTTGAAGGTCCAGAGAGGTCTCATGTAGCTGCTAAGCGTGCTCCCTCCTGGTGCTGCTTATATGTTAGTCAGTTTGTCTACTGCCTGCTGTATGGGGCCATATGTTAAAAACATACCCGAAACCTAAGGGTCATAAGCTTTTTCTGAAAGAGACTCTCCTAGATCTAGAGGTGTCTGAGGAATTTTCTGAGAAATTTCTGGGAAATCAAGCAAAGCTGCCTCAGATTTCTCCATTATTTGGAATGTTCTTATGCAAGCTAATTCTTACCTGGGCATATGAATATTTATTTATCCTAGCTAGACATAATGTGAATGGTATTGATTGAGTCTTGCAAGAGAATTTTGCGTGCATCCATGAAAATTCGCGGGTGGGGTGCAATCCCCAATGAGTTTGTAGCAGATTAGCTCATTATGCTTGGATGGCTGGAAGACAGCATTGCAGAATAGAAAATCTTGCTGCTGAAAGCACTTTCAAATCAGGAGGAGAGAATAAAAGGATTCTCTTGTTCACCCTCTTGGTCATGGCTTTTGGTTATGGTTGTAGCTTAACACAACTATCTGTCAAACAACCGTGTATTTTTATGATCACATGGAGGGCAGTGGGTGGTTGCATAGGCATAAAAGATTTAAAGCTGTTCTCTTTTTGTTTTTTCTTTTTGAAAGCGACATTAATTGTTCTGATGTCTGAGCATCTGCCTGATATGCATTGTTGCCCCTGCAGACCAAGGAAGACAATAGCTAAATACAAATTTATTGAACAGGCAAGCTATAAACCCTGGAGTTAGCACAGTATTTTAATGGAAACTGTACTTTGACAAAGGCACATGTAACAGATTTTCTTGCTGGAGATTGCAGTTGGTCAGTACCAGAATTATTTAAAAATATCCCACCAAAATTACCCACTGGTCTGCTGTTTCTATATATAGCTTTTTAGCTTTATAAACTAATGGCTAACTGCAGGGAGGTATGTGTCTTTTATTAATTCCAACGTATAAAACAGAATGTTGTACTTCATAAAAGAATTCACTTTTCTCTTAATCCATCCATTCAATTTTCAGTGACAAAAATGGTCTTTAAATTTTTGTCTTTCATTTTATGTATTTTTATAGTGTTAACCAGTGAAAGCTGATTCATTATCTGCAGTCCTAAGTTTACCTACTCTCAATAACTCTCAAGTTCAGGTCACCCTGCAGTGCCTCCTTTCGCCTTCGCTCAGATACCATGTCTAACTGAATGGAATTGACCTGTTTAAGGCCTCTTCACTCCAACTAAATTATTTGATCATAGCCACAGACATCTGTTTGGGGCAGTAATTGGTTGTTTATAGGAGCAGAGAAGAGCCACCAGCAGCAACAGCAGCGGCAAGACAATAAAGGCAAGGGACAAGCATGGAGGGCATGTAGACAGGTCTTGACAGACCACTGTCTGCTTGAGATAAGCAATGCAGATTAGTTATATGCACTCTATCTCACCACTGGGGCCTAATAATCCCCTTTAGCACTCATTCACAGTTATGTAGCAGACAGAAAACTAATACAGGAGGGGGAATCTGGCCCTACTGCCTCGCCACAAATCTCAGACACAGTTTCTGGAATCTGCGGGATTTTACCGTACAATTAGTTTTAAATGTCAATTTCATGGTGGCTCATGAGATGGAAAATAGAAGAATAGTAGGTAAAGATACCCATTGCAAACTAGATTATTTGAGAGTGAAAGATGGCTATTCAAGATGCGGCTGTCACTACTGCTTCCTGGCTTGACAGCGACAACGTGAACATTGAGGTAAAGGTAAAGGATGACAAAAATGTAACATGAAGGCCTGAATTGCTGGGGAAAAAAAAAGATGAAAAAAAAAAAGACATAGCGTTTCTGTGCTGTTTGTGTACAGCAAGGAGACAATGTGGATTTTAATTGATTTGCGAAACCTTGTTGCAATTATCATGGAACACAAGATGGTTGCGCTTGAGGGTGTCTTGCAATGGCAGCAGGCATGGAAAGTAGTGTGTGATGCACCGGGTTTGACCTGTTAGAGCTGCACATGTATTTCCCCTTACTGTCAAGCCACAACGCATGCCATGCCTAGTGGGTACTGCTGGTCAGGGCTTAAAGGAGACTGGAGATGCTGGGATTTGATTAAGATAACTCCGTGTTTGCATTCAAAAGTAATTTTTAACTACATGCACAAAAAAAGGTGCATTTGCAAAGCAGAAAAATGCTGGAATAAGCCTTATGTTCAGTTTCCTTTTGCAGAAAGTAGAAGAAAACGTTATCATCATTTATTGTTTTTCCACAGCCAGTGGCCACTTGATTGCTTGACTTTTCCACATTAACAATTCTATTATAAATGCACACTCAGCACGAACATAATCACGTACAACTGCTACCTCTTTCAAAGTCCATTTAATGAAAAGGGGAGAACTACACTGGTTGTCACTGGCTGTTTTTCAGACCCACATCACATCCCAATAGACACAGAAAACAGTCACATAAAAGCTCCAGCAATAAGAGTTAGGGATGGTGACCATCCACCACCTGTAAACATGCATCATCCCAAAGTTACAGATTAAATGACTTTCAATGTCCTCAGCACTGGGGAGGCCTCACCTCAGGCCCTGTGTACAGGTCTGGGCCCTCACTGCAAGAAAGACCTTGAGGGGCTGGAGCGGCTCCAGAGGAGAGCAATGAGGCTGGGGAAGGGATTGAAGGGAAAGCCCTGTGAGGAGAGGCTGAGGGAGCTGGGAGTGTTCAGCTGGAGAAGAGGAGACTCAGGGGGGACCTCATCACTCTCTGCAACTGCCTGAAGGGAGGGTGCAGTCAGGTGGGGGTCGGGCTCTTCTCCCGGGCAACCAGTGACAGGACAAGAGGGCACGGCCTGAAACTGCATCAGGGGAGGTTCAGGTTGGATCTCAGGCAGCCCTTCCTCACGGAGAGGGTGCTCAGGCACTGGGATGCACTGCCCAGGGAAGTGGTGGAGTCACCGTCCCTGGAGGGGTTTAAGGAGAGGCTGGATGTGGCACTTAGTGCCCTGGTCTGGCTGTTGCGATGCTGTTGGAACATAGGCTGGACTTGATGATCTCTTCTTTTCCAGCCTCAATAATTCCATGATTTTGTCCTGTATTTTGCATGTGAAGAATTGAGGATGGAAATTACTTTCTGAAAGGATTGAAGTATATACTTCAGTCTTGAAGTATACTGATGCTATTTTTTTGTAAAATGATCCAGATTGTTAATTATTTCCAACATTTACTCGTATTGTAACACCACTCACATGGAGATCAAGATCTTTCCTAGAAGAAACTGTTTTTTGAAGTCCACCAAATTACTAGAAGGTTCCAATTAATTTTATTTTTGAATTTAAAGTCTGCAATTTGCCAAGAGATTGATATTTGTTATAGTTCCGAGCTGGTGAAGAGAAGGAGAGAGCACATAGACTGATATTAAGACTGACAGATTCTGGGGTGTTTGCTTGAATCCCTGAAAGAGATTAGTGGGACATCATGCAGGTGTTGGAACCAAAAGTTTGTTATTAATATGGTTGTCATGAAGCTGTGGCACTCATTTAACAGATAGCAGTCCCTCTCAGTGTGATGTAAATAAGTGCTCACATTCAAACAAGTAAGAAATACTCTTCTCCAGAAGTGTCAAGGTTTTTAGAGGTGTGAATGAAATGATTCTGAGTTTTTCAAGTCCTGTTTCTTGAAATCTAGCAATTCTTTATGTAATAATAATGAAACTTGATTGTAAGCATCAGTGGGAAAGGAAATCTCATCTCAAATCACTGTCTTTAAAAACATTAGAACTATTTGAGGTGATGTTTTTAAATTTTCCAGTACACAGTGTGCACTGAAAAAAAAATCATGATCCAGAAAACAACGAATGGGTCCATGCTGCATTATTCCTCTAGTGGTAAAGTGCTGCACCGTACTGCTAGTGATGTCTTTACTTTGATGTCCATCATTCTCTTTATTAGCAAAGATAAACTTTCATGACCTAAACCTCCTTTTGTGTTTTCAATGTTTGTCATCTTTTCATCCTTTGTCCCTTCTGTATATAAGGTAGAATTAGCAATATCGTGAAAATTCACTTTTTTGAGTCTTTTACTAGTAGTTAAGTAAAGCACCCGCTTGTAGCGTGTGTAGGGTACCCACTACTAGTTAGTGGTGATAAATACTGTTGCTGTACGTAGCAGCTTGCTCTCCCCAAAGCCTTCCCATTACCTTTCCCTTTATCATTTTGTTTATGTCTTCTTGCTTCTGTTCTCCTTGGGCTGTATCCAGCCTTTACGGTTTTGTTTTTTTTTTCTTTGACTGCTCAGGCCTTGCCAAGCATGGGATTATCCTTCTTCCTTTGACAAGGTAAGGTCTTCGCTGCCAGCCTCACAAGCACACATGATTTCTGCTGTGTGTTACTGGAATTGCATTCATTTTCTTTGAGGGGAGGTGGAGGGTGGAGTAATGAAAATCGGTGACCTGAAGGCTTGGAAGCATCTTCTCTGAGTGGTATAATTTCTAATTTCTTGACTAATGTGCTTGATCTATCTTTGACACAAAAGAATTTTTGCAGACATCTTTTTCTGTTCAATAGTGTCAGATATCCCAATTTCCCATTCATGTCCTGCACAGCTCCTTCTCCACACACATCTGTCTCCAGAAGTCTTGTGCTTCTGGTATGAATTTCACATGCAATACAGAACCTGGTTTAGAAGAGCCATAAAATTTTCATGGGACATAATACTTGCACACAGAAGGCACTTTTATTGTATTTTCTTAGTTAATTATAGAACCTTCAATACTCTCCAGTAAGGGACAGAAACCCGAGCCACTGTAAATCCAAATAGCTCTGTTGAAATCAGCAGGGCTTTGCTGCTTTTACACATCTGCTCCATGGTTTTTATCTAGGATTTTTTTTTTTATTCTGCTTTACCAGCTAGAGAGTTATTGTGCAAACAGGCTGTAAACCACAGAAACGTTTTTGACTCCACCTACATGTCCTGTATTTTTTATCTAATTGCCAATAGACTGAACTGCAAAGGGACTGTATTTCTCAGCCAAACGACCTGTAAGTAGCAGGAAATCTTATGCTTTTACCTCTTTGACCAAGACAAGAGCATCCACATTTTACATAATGAGAGAAATCAACTGTTCTTTATCAGTGCTTTTTGTGCAATTGCGAATCTTTAAAGCCTAGCTGCTGCTTGAATTTAACAACTGCACCCCAGCCCACCATACATCAGGGACTTTCAGGTCGCTTTTATACAACCACAGTGAACACCATTATTTGTAACTAGATTGAGCTAGAATTCAGCCTTAGATGTTCACACAGGGTTCTCTGGCTCTTCAGAGGCAGCAGTGTGATTCCATGTAGTAATAAGGGATGGCAAGTCTTTCTTTGACATTGTCATGTATTTATTGTTTTGTGAATTATAATTAAATGGGAAGTTAGTGACGTGAAGACAATTTGCAGTGTCTCTGGTCATGCTAGACTTGTGAGTAGTTGCAGTCTCTGCAACTATAGGAACAGCAGAACTTAAGTCCTTACTCATGTACTTTGTTATGGGCTGCACAGAAGCACCTCTCAGGCTGCAGCCCCAGTTTCTTATTCATAACCGTAATTTCTTATTCAGACATGTGAGCAGACCTGATTCCTTGCTATTTCATTGTGTCTTCTTTTGTATGTTCAGTCTCAACCAGTTAAGGTGGTGGAGTCTCCTTCTCTGGAGACATTCAAAACCCACCTGGATGCCTTCCTGTGTAACATTGTCTAGGTGTTCCTGCTCCGGTGGGGGGATTGGACTAGATGATCTTTCGAGGTCCCTTCCAGTCCCTAACATTCTGTGATTCTGTGAAGGTGTTGCAGGAGTGACCTGCATGATGGGTATATTTTCCTCCTGGGAATCCATCCGGAGATGCAAGTTGTATCTTCTCTGCCCCCCACCTTGTGTCAGACCTCAGACAAGACTCCTCATCTGCCAGACCTCTGTCTTGCAGATAAGGAATCTCAGAGGCATAACAGAGAATATGCCGGGACTTCTAATGAAATGGCAAATTACAACTACAGCTTTTAACAATTACTCTTATTACCACAATCCATTCAGATGAGTGCTTGTATCAGCCAGGTTTCCATTTCTGCAGGGTTCTCGCCTATCTCGTTTGGTGAGGTCTCTGCTGTCTCCCTGCACCTAAGGCAGTGGTTGGTGTCCTCTGGCTTGTGCTCCGTTTCTGCAGAGGGACAGTTCAGCTTAATGTTCAATCTAGTTTGTCTAATTATTCAAACACGGGTTCCTAATAGCACAGATGAGTCAGATCAGCAGGTAGGCTTCAGATCAAAAATGTAATAATTGATATCATGTTGACCAGTCTAATCAACACAAGCTGATAGCATCTGCTTTACTCTGTGCTTCTTGTATTGTGAATCAAATCTCCAAATTGAACTAAACTATATCTAGGACTCATATTATCACCACTCGGCTTTAGCAGCCCTTGTGAGCTCTCACAAGATCCCTAGAGATAGAAAGCAATATACATTCCTTTCAGTTAAATTTAGTCTGGTTTTCAAGTGAAAAAGAGTCCCAAGAATACAGAAAACCCTCGCGTATAATTTGTCTGGCTATGTTATAACTCAAAGACAAATATTGACCTTTTCCTCTTTTTATATTTTCCTCTTTTCCTAAAAAAAAAAAACAAAAAACATTTGCTTTTTCCCTATTTCCATAGCAGCTTCTAGTAATGTCTTATATAACATGACCAACCCCATCACAAAGGATTTATTTGCTCTCACTTCTCCATCTCAGCTTGAAGTCCTGTGTAATGTAGCCTCTTACTTTGAATTTGCTTTCCAAATAATCAGGTAGATTTTATTTTCAATAAAGGCCAAAGAAGAACTATTGGCTCCTGAAGCACGGAGTGGTGGATTTTGTACAGGTCAACACCTTCTGTAGGTTTTTACTCTTCTGCCCTTCATTAACTTTGGAGAGGGCTCTATTGCTTCTGTCAACTGCTCTGACAAAACACGTTTTTGTGACTCAGAAGAGTGGAGTTCCTGGCCATTGCCTTCATCCCCAAATTTTAGACGGCTTTCTGATAATCCGAGATTTAAATTATGGGATACCTAGAAGATAAGGACTGAGCTTTTCAACTCCACTTCTATTGAAAAGTAGTGAATAGATGGTAGTTTCCTCTGTGCTGGTCTGGGCCTGCCAGAGGTCATTTAGATGTGAGCCTCACTGACATCTGGGCAGTGCAGCCTCCCACCATGTAACATGAAGCAGGACCTTGGAGTTGCTCAGGAGCTGCCTTCTGGTATGCTTGTAGTAGGCTGGGAACTGGCCTTTGTGCCAGATTACACTGTATTTATTTTGGCCAGGCTGGAACTGATGGACAGCACAGACAAGGGACGTAGGTCATGATCTGCCAATGCTTGGCAGTGTGTGCTGTTGACCTGAGATGATGGGAAGTATCATTTCTGGAGGCTGCTGAGGTT
Organism: Apaloderma vittatum; assembly: GCF_000703405.1. Classification (NCBI taxonomy): domain Eukaryota; kingdom Metazoa; phylum Chordata; class Aves; order Trogoniformes; family Trogonidae; genus Apaloderma; species Apaloderma vittatum. The sequence goes on along the minus strand of NW_009715632.1, from coordinate 71,450 downwards.
GTGCGTAGAACTGATTGCAATTTGCTCATTGCCTTGTGATTCTTATGTTGGTTTGTTACATACACCTCTTTTTCTCTGATTTCTTATACCATTGTGAATCTTCTGGGCTGAGGCATCTTTTGTAACATTTTGTGACATTTACCCTACTTCTCGTCATAGTACAGCCAGCTGCTGTCCATCTCAACTTGATTACTTGGCTTTTAAATACTTTTATACACAGATTATTCTGATTTGTCTGCTCAGCTATGGTAAAGTACAGAGTAAAGAACAGTGAAGAAAGAGTTTGAATACAGAATTTGATGGTTCAAACTGGCACAGGATGATTTCAGTTAAAAGCAAAACCTTTCCAAGGTGAAAGCTCTGATGATGTGGTTTTTATTCCTGATGATTCCTGATAATCTTTAGTTTCTCCTAGAAAAGCTTATTTCACACAGTTTACGTTTATGTCTTATGGATTCTGGGTGGTTTCTGCTGGTATATCTTAAAATGCTTCATAGATTTTTGCTTTTCATAATCATCTTATGGATTTGGTAAGTAATACTACCAGTTTCATGGGTGGGAGGGCCTGATGCTAAGACAGTGAACTGATTTGGCTGTGGCAAGTCAGAAATTATCTGACATGGAGTCTGACCCTGGCCTTTTGCCTTCCAGCTCTGTACCTTGACCATAGACATCAGCTCTCTGTCACTCTGTTGTCAGCAAGGACCAGTGATGGAGTCTGATTCCTCAGTTCCCTGGGACAACCTCTCAGCTGTACTCCTGGGTTCTGGCCAGGCCAGTGTCCCTGCTACTTCTCCAGTTCCTAGAGAAGCCAGATATGTGGGAAACTGAAGAAGCAAAATACTTTCCACAGTGTTTGGATCAGGCACTGATTTCTCGTTTAAAAAATGGTTCCACTTCCTCCTAGTAAAGTCACCTATTTATTCCATTTCACTGCTCCCTAATTTAGATATGTATGGATATTCATTGGTACAGTACCAGAGAAATGTGATTGCTTTTCTGCCTACCATAATGAGTGATAATTACATAATAACAGAATTAAATTAATGGCTTTAATTGTTCTCCAAATTTTGAAGGGAATTAAAATAGCAGACTGATTATATTCTACTGTGTATTTCGTTGCTAGGTGAGTAAGTTGGATCAGGAAATTAGCTCCTTTTAATTTATAACACTTTACTATATTACGTTAAGACAAGAAGGGATAGTAGGTAAGACAGTGAAAATCCTTGTTATTTCAGGGCAAGAATCAAGTCTTAGGGCATAGCTTTTGGTGGTCAGGACATGAAATGTGTTCACAGTTCTGTTAGTAATTTGCATTGTAATAAAGATATTTGAGCTCTTGAGCTTAAAAGGTTTTCAGGTTGAATATGAGCATCATAAGAACTTGAGACCTTGGGGCCATCTGAAAATCTCAGGAACTCCCCAGGAAATGAATTTGACTGGAGAGTTCCCACATTCTTGTTATGTCCAGCAGAGAAATAATAGTTGCAAAACATTGGGGCCAGAGTTTCTTTATTTCAAAGATATCAGAATTTTTTACTAGCAGAAAGTTTTCCTGAAAACACAAGGATATGAATTTCAAAACCTTTGCAACTGGGTCAACAGAGAAGTGTGTCCTATATATTAGCAGTGACTCAATTTAGAGACTTGGGATAAATTTTAGACCCAAGTCCATTTTGTACATCTTTCTTGAGGTGAGTAGGACTTGGGCAAATGCAAAATGCAGCATGTGACAAATGCTTTACTTGCTCTGTGTTGAACGGAAGGGTTATTTCATAGGAGGCCTGGATCAAGAACTACGTGTGGGTGTTATCTCTAAAGCTTAACTCAATAGTTCAGCAGAGGCAGATTGCTTTTAAACTCAAGAGAAAGTGACTACGGAAGAATATTCATTTGTTTTACAACCAAAGGTGCCTTTATCTTCAGATACTCAAATGTGAAAGTGTATTTGTCTCCCCCAGATGAAATATAATATTGATATCGCCTCCAAGAAATATAGTGTAATGTATTGCTTTTCCTTCTGTTTTGCACTTTATGTAAACATGCAAACACGCGTGACACCCCGCTATGATGGCAGCCAATAGACTAAACACTTACCCTCACCGCTGTTGTGTAACCGTGGGCAATTTATCTAAGTCTCACCTCTCTTAAAACACTTTTATCAAAATTGGCGGTCAAACAGCACTGAACCATGGTGGCCTCAATCTTAAATGCTGTGGTGCAGATTTTAATTTGGGAAAGATTAATGCACTCTCAAGTGTTAATGCCACAGCTTTCTGTTATCTACATTGATGGGTGTCAGCTAATTTCTGCAGAAGGATTGTAAAGCAAACTGTGCATGTTGATGTTTCAGAAGCCTAAGCTCCAGAATGGATAGATAATAGAGAGGGGAATGGAACTATTTTCTCAAATTTCTTTTAAATTAGAAAATGTTTCCCCTGTCTTTTCCAAAGCTGAGCTGCCGAGTCAATTCCACTCAAGCTGATTCTTGAAGATATAGGGAATATTTCATTTAAAGGAGCAGTAAAAGTGTCAAAAGACACTTTATCAAGGTCGCTTTTAGATTGAAGATAACAACCCATCTTATAACAAATATAGACCCCCATAGGAAGCTTTGTAATTTCCAATACTGTAAAAGCTCTTAGTCTCTGTCTCCATAATCTCTCATGGATTTTTTTCCTTGTCTGGCCACATATAATGTCTTAATCAGCACAAGCTTTTTTTTTTTTTTCATTTAATAAAATGACAATAGCTGGTGTGCTTTGATTAGTTTGTTTTTTAGCTTTACACAGTTTAGTAAATACAGCTGGAGTTTAGTCTGTTTTCTGAATAGACTATAGATATATCTTAATTGTGAAGAAGATGTTTGTGAAGAAGATGATGCACAATAGCTAGGAAATTCTATTCGTACAGACTAATTTACACAGGGAGAGTGAGTAGAAATGCAATTAAGCTCATAAAACTTGCTCCAGCAATGATACAGGTCAAGGGGCTAGTAGTGAATTGCATGAATAACAGTCACTCACCTAGCTACATTAATCAGTCTTGATAATATGATCCAAAATAGCCAATTATTTTGGGTGTTTTGAAGAGGTCCTCTTGTTATTTAACAATGGTTTATACGGAGAAATGGTAGTAAAGGGTATATGGTAAAAAATAATTTCAAAGGGATTACTTTTAATTCAGTTCACAGTAAACTGCCTTCATGCCAGAGGAATGAACGAGCAATATTTTAAAGAAGAGTGAATTGCATGTGATTTAACACTGATTTTATGTGTTCAGCCAAACCACACCACACACCTTACCGTAGAGCTAAGGGGAAAATACACTTGACCAAGAACAATTTAAATTCTTCCCTTTCTCATATTTAGCTGTCAATTGTCAAATTCAATTTAAATGATTTCTACCTATTTGTTTTTCTCAGCTGAAGGGGGTTTTATTGTGTGTTTCAGACTGCCTCTTCTCTGAGCCTGCGGGCCGGACTGGCAGACTGGGCACTGATGCGCAGGCAGCACCCTGCTCCCCTCTGAAGACGACCCTCCCTAGATTTATAAACACTATTTCTCCTGATTCCACCTCTCCTGTTTCACCAGATAAGATCTGTATCACAGAATGTTAGGGGTTGGAAGGGGCCTCTGAAGATCATCTAGTCCAACCGCCCTGCCAGAGCAGGATCACCTACAGTAGGTCACACAGGAACACGTCCAGGTGGGTTTTGAATGTCTCCAGAGAAGGAGACTCCATAACCTCTCTGGGCAGCCTGTGCCAGGGCTCTGTCACCCTCACAATGAAAAAGTATTTCCTTATATTTAGGTTGAACCTGCTGTTTTTTGATTTGTGGCTGTTGCCCCTTGTGCTGTCACTGGACCCCACTGTCATGAGCCTGGCCCCATCCTCCTGTCACCCACCCTTCAACTATTTATAAGCATTGATGAGATTTCCCCCGCTTAGACTTCTCTTCTCCAAGCTAACCAGACCCATCTCTCTCAGTTTTTCTTTGTATGGTAGATGCTGACTAATTCAGTTGCTTCCTTTGTCTGTAATCTGACTGTCTGAAGAGACTGAAAATATTAAAGACATGGTTTATTGTTTGCATTTCTCTAGGACCCTTGTGTCCATACTGCTTGGGCTCCTCAGCAGCTTCATCCATGTGTCATGTGTGTGGCAAGGCAGTGCCATCGGCTCTGTTTTAAGAGGAGGAGCAGAGAAGGAAACGATGTGATCAGTGGGTCAGAAACTGAGCCCTACTGACTGCAAAACAATCTCCCCTCAGACCACGAACCTTCTGCTTTGATTACAAGGGTGTGAGGTTTGTACAGCAGCTGGGTGGGTAAACCAGGAGGCAGTGGAGATGTGTACTGGCTAGGCAGGGTAAAAGAGGTAAAAGAATGTTATTTCTTACTGAGTTTTCCAGGAAAAGAGTGCAAGAGCGGTGTTCATTTTCACTCTGGATTTTGAGTTCAGTATTTCCTGATGTTAGATCTGCTTAATTATTTGCCAGCATGAATTGGTACAGGTATTACTGATATTTGAGACTGATTATTGTCAGTTTAATGCCATAGTAACAGTGTTAGTGGTTTTTTTTTTCTTTTTTTTTTCTTTTTTTTTCCAAAAAATTATCTCTGCTTTAGTCATGGTTCACATAACTCTCTTGGTAAGGCAACTTTTGGTAAGTTTACTCGAAACGTGTGACTATATTTGTTTCATGTTATTATACTAACTAGTGACAAAAACAATAGATTGAAAGCTGACGCCCTCAGCTTTTGTCAAGTTCTGATGGACTAAAGGTTCACCAACAACTTTTCAGTAAACATGCTTTGTGCTGTAACTTGACGAATGGAGATTTTTATTCAACTGTTGACTAATAATGGAAAAGGGCTAAAATGCCAAGGCTATTTGCCCTTAAATAGGGACGTTCACTATTAACAAAGTTAGACATCTACATCCTCCATTGATTCTCCCCATAAAGGAATAGGGTTTTTCAGCTTAGTGGTAACTTTGTAGTTCTAGCCTTCTTGACTTTCTGGTTGCAATATAACTGCTCCATCTCGGCTTCCAGATGGTAGTATTAAGATAACAGTGGATTTATTTTTCCTACCCTCTGTTCTGCCTTCTTAGAGCCTTGACCCTGAAGTTCACACCACAAAAATCCAGACATCAACATCCTGAATCTGTCTGGATCTTAGAGCATGTCTACACCAAGAATTTTCCTGTTGCTTGAGACTCAGAATAGCCCAGCCATAATCATAGAATCATAGAATGGCCTAGGCTGGAAGGGACCCTAGAAATCATCTAGTCCAACCTCCCTGTCATGGGCAGGGACGCCTCTCAACTAGATCATGATACTCAAGGCTTCATCCAACTTGGCCTTGAACACCTCCAGGGAGGGGGCAGCCACAACATCTCTGGGCAATTTATTCCAAAGTCTTGCCGCCTTCATATTGAAGAATTTCTTCCTAAGGTCCAATCTAA
>NW_009715632.1:62596-65616 GCF_000703405.1 Apaloderma vittatum | reverse complement strand
GTTGGCCTTCTGGGCTGCATGAGCGCACTGCTAGCTCATATTGAGCTTCTCATCTATCAACACTCCTAAGTCCTTCTCCTCAGGGCTACTTTCAACCCACTCTGTGCCTAGTTTGTATCTGTGCCTGGGATTAGCCCGGCTCAGGTGCAGGACCTTGCATTTTGACTTGTTAAAGCTCATGCAGTTTGCACTGGCCCATTGCTCAAGCCTATCAAGGTCCCTCTGGATGGCATCTCTTCCCTCAGGTGAGTCCACGGCACCACACAGCTCGGTGTCGTCGGCAAACTTACTGAGGGTGCACTCGATGCGTCGTCCATGTCGCTGACAAAGATGTTGAACAGCACTGGACCCAGAACAGACCCCTGAGGAACTCCACTTGTTACTGGTCTCCATGTGGACATTGAGCCGTTGACCACAACTCTTTGAGTGCGACCATCCAGCCAGTTCTTTATCCACCGAGTGGTCCATCTGTCAAATCCGTGTCTCTCCATTTTAGAGACAAGGATGTCATGTGGGACAGTGTCAAACGCCTTCCACAAGTCCAGGAAAATGACATCCGTTGCTTTTCCTATGTCAACCAGCGCTGTAGCTTTGTCGTAGAAGGGTTAAATTAACCTGCACAGACCTATGTGGCACTACCCTGTGCCACTGATGTTAAAAATAGTCTATTTTATACTAGTGGTCTTCTTCCATAGTCCCACAGTTCACAGAAGAGATGCCCTCATGCAATTAAATTGCAAACCCTTTTACCAGGGAGCTGCTTTGATGACCACGGTGTGACTGTGGTCTAGATGGTGACAGTCTAGCACTACGGAGTGATAAATGACAATATCTGGTGATCAGGGCCTTTTGTTTCGAGTATTTTGGAGGTCTTGGTTTTGAAATCTGAAGTTTGAAGGTTTGGCTCAGTTTTTGTTTTTATTTTGAGACAGTTGAAAATCTTCAAGAGAGATGGATCAAATGCCTCTCTTGGGGCCCCAAGGCAAATCTGTACAGTGTTGCAGAGTTTAAGCAGAGTCGCGTTGGATTGCTGCTGTTGTGATCTGGACAAGAATATGGGTCACTTTTGAAATAGACCACTACTGATAATGAACTCACTACAGCGTATTTTGCTATTTTGCTGTTATTCCTGCATTTACCAGGCTGCTGTGCAAAAATGAACAATGTCGTTTTCTGGAGAAAAAGTCATACACAAGCTTCAAAGTGGCATGGTCTGGACATTTGGGGCATGACTGTAAATGGTTTTATGTGACAACGTGGGCTTTCGTAGTTTTGCCTGGGCATTAAAACACTCTATTCTGTCACTGTGTTCCCACCGCTCCATATAAGCTTCATACAGTTTGTCATAAAATTCTGATTGAATCTGAACCATGTGTGTGGTTAGGGAGACATCTGTTAATTGTTCATGAAATTAATTGAATGGTGACTATCTAGCTGAGTTTTTGTTGGATTTATTCCTAGGGACTGTAATTGTTGGTTTTCTAAGAAGTATCTCACAAGCAGACTATTTATTTTTAAAAAGAAAAAGTACCACTTATATGTATCTCCTGTCAGTCTATATTCTAGTGTTGAATATGCAATTTTAAAAATGGGATTGTAGCAACTCTTCATATCAAAGTAAAATGCTTGTTTTTCATACAGGAATTACAGAGTGGAACATAATTGGGCTCGCTGAAATGAATTCGGCGTCTCTCAGAGAACAAAATCATTGAGCCTACCAACTAAATTTAACAGCCTAATAGAAATATGCAGGTGAAGGTACAATTAATTTTAATTACTAGACTATACATTGTTAGTTGCACAGCCATGAGTAAAATTAAAATGGCAATCACAATTAGAAAATTGCAACCTCATTGTGCAACAAATTAGTCACAAATTAAAAGTCCAGGAACTATTATGCATCCACTTTATTGCTTTATGACCATTATTGCCCTGATATGGATTTTATTTCTTTAATGTCCTGTCCACCTCTTTACACCTTATCTTTGTTTAGGATCTCTGGCTCCTTCCCAGATTGTGAATCTATTAAAAGAAATAATATAGGCCAGAGGGACATGACTTCCCTCTTCACTCTTGGCAGGAACTTGTAAGTGGCCCAGTCCTGCTCGCGGGTGGTTTACAAATCGAGGTTTGTCACGAGATTGTTTCAGTGAGATTTCCAGAGCAAAGAAAATAGTGTTCAGGGGGTAATAGCTGAGGTCTGTGTGTGATGTAACCCTTTTAGAAAAGGTCAGGCCAGTTAAAGAGGGGAATCTAGAGGGAATCTACATTGGTGTGAGTTAGACTCTCTCCTACCCCTCCCCTCTGACTGGGCACACTGATTGCCTCTACGGTGGATTTTAGCTACAGAAGCGTTTCTGTTATAAGCCCCATTTTTAGCTGCTCTCCACATCAATTTATGAAGTGAGATTTAAAAATTATCCCGACCTTGTGGATTTGGTGCTGGTTCAAACTGCCTTTACCCTGAAATTTGTAGTGGTGGCTGAACTGAACTGGTGGCTACAAACACCTGAAATGTAGCACTTGAAAATACCGCAGCTGTTCTGCAAGACCATATCTGCATGCTGCCCCACATCTGGAAACCAGTGTTTCTACATATTTGGAACCAGCAGCCCATCTGACCAGTTCTTCACCTGCAGGTAAGTACTATGAGACTAGTAGCAACCACCACTGCCTTAACACCATCTTGAGCACTTTGCAGGTAGTGTTCCAATTCAAAGTGACTCTAGGCTGTACCACATACCAGGATGGCTCTTGTGCAAAACTGAGGAGTGGGCTAAAGTGACTTCAGTCCCAAGATCTCTAGTTATGTCCAAGATGCATCAGAGGAGCAAGAAGGAGAAATTCTCATAGTGGACTCCGATTTATATGATCTGCGTTTAGCCCAGTCCCTCCAGGGCGGAGGGAGGCCAAGGCAGAGGGCTGCACATGCTAGGGCTGGGAAGAACCGTGTATAGCAAGATAATTAATCAGAGTTTCCCCTTGTGGAAAGGGGAGCTGGGAAAGGGTTTTAAGACCAA
>NW_009715632.1:57429-62565 GCF_000703405.1 Apaloderma vittatum | reverse complement strand
GCTGAACCTCAGCGTGATCTCTGTTCTCCACGTGGTCTTCTCAGTTCTCTGGGGCCTTTTCTAAAACCACCAATGCATAGTGCAGCTTGTGTGAGCCCCTGCAGCGCTTGGAGAGCTGAAAGTCCATCTCAAGTGTGCAATTGAACGGCTATCAGAGGGTAATGATGTTTAGTCACTACCAATTGGGACTGGATTTTAATTGATTTTTACCTGCCCTTGCCAATATTTTTATTCTGTAATCCTCTGTGCTGTAATTCGAATACTTTGAGAAGGGGAAAATTAAAGCGGGACTGAAGGTATGCAGCTGTTTTGAGGTGAGAAAAGATACGTATGTTCCCTGGTTATCTTTCTGTATTTAAGGCCCAACAGGGACTCCTTTATAGAATCCCAAATTCTGCTGTCTATTGTTAAAATGGAAAAAAATTACCTAGTTTATTAAAACAACTTTTTTTTTTTTTTAATTGATTGCGAGTTTCCATAGAATTTTACTTCCATATTTACATTGTTCCCCTGTTCCCAACGGGAAGGATTTCCTCTTCTCCCAAGCAAAATTTATCTTTGTGAAATCAAACAGTGAAAACTCTCTCATGCAGTTCTGTGAGAGGCTAGAACCTGCGATTTACTGAGCATTTAAGCAGCTCGTAGCACCTGATTTCACAGAACCTTGTAGGGCTTACCTCAGGATAGAAGCTGGGGGAAAAAATAAGGGTGTGATCAGTGAGTGATTTGTAAGAATTTCTCTCAGAAGTCCTAAAATTTTCCTGTTATCAGTAGTTTTCATACCTCAGACCTCTCTGAGTTTTAGGTAGGTTAATAATAATAAATTTTTGTTAGGTTAATAAGTATGATCTTCCTCCTGAAAATGTGGAGACATAAAAATGAAATGCCAGCTTTAGAATCTATTTGGACATATGCTGCCTGGTCAGTGTTTGAATGATTTCTGTAACAGTGAGTATGTAAGGTTAGGGAAACATCTATCAGTACCACTGACTGATATCCATTTACTGTAGCGAGTTCTTTACTGGGAACAATATGTGTTGTTTCTTCAGCATTAACAATTTGCTAATACAAGTATCTCTTTTATAACTTTGAATTTCAAAAGAGAGTTATCACATTAGTTTTTCTGTAAAATGGGGTTTGTGGTAAGTCAGAATGACATGCTCAGGGCTATGCAACAACCTTGCAAGAGAAAAAGGGATCTTCTTTGGTTTCTAGTTTATTGAGTCATAGGGTGCTGTTGAGACTCTTCTCTGTCCAAGTGTTATTTTTCTCCTGTTGCGTAGTGTCAAAAGCACTTCGCTTACAGTGGTTTTCTTTGTTGTCCACTTCCCATGCTGATATTTCAGAGGTAGTACTGAAGGAAACGTGGCGAACTTGTCTAGAAGAAAACAATGATGCAAGGAATTAGTTGTTTTATTTTTCTTCCTGCTCTTTTCTGGGAAGAAATTGGCCTTGCCCATGAGTCAGAAGGTTTTATGGTGTTGAAATGCATGGAAGAGCTGCAATACAAATATCTTGTGATTTGGGTCAATAACTTTGCATTAATATTTGCTGTTAGTAATAAGTGGGTAAAGCCTCATGGGAAAGCTGCAAAAATGGAAATGTCTCCTTGTAGACATGTGTTCATGAAACCAGAGTCTGCAGCTGACAGAGCAATTGGAGAGGTGTCTTTAAGTTTTACTGTTAGAGTCTTGAAACTCTATGCGAATGTTGAAATCCTTGGTGTGAGGGGGAGGGGGAGGAACTTGGGTCCCAAAGTTCCTGTGCATCTCAGAAGTATTGCACATTTCTTATTCAGTCATTTTATTTATGTTGCAAAAGATGTAAGCATTATTCTTTAGCTATAGCTGGGAAGAATCCTCATGCAAGCTGGAAGGTAGCTCTTCATTTAACCCCAGGTACTATAAATAGCTTAATTTTCCCTACAAAGAGCTAATAACAGATCTACATAAATTCTTTTCTTATAGCCTAACAAGACTCAATAGAAAACATGGGGTTGAACATGTAGCTTTGAAATTAACTAAGCAATGTAACAGCATTGAAAAAATATCCCTAGGAAGCCTTCATCTCTGATTTTATTTTATATTGTCATAGAGCTCATGCTTCAGTGATTTCCTTTCATCTAGTCATTGGGCTGAAGAAATAACACAGAAAAGGAAACCTCTTGAGTATCTGATGTGTATGGTAAATGGTCATTTCAGGGAGCATGCACTATGGGCCTCAGACTGAGAGTTTAATTTAATTGGTTGAAATTAAAAAAACATTCATGCCTCATGAAATTATAACCTTTACCCCTTGTGTGTCAGCTACATCTGACACTAGCCTTGTTGTTCAGAGATGAAATCCCTCCTCTATTTAAATGGAAGCTCCTATGGGACCCACACAAGCCTTGCAAACAGAAGAGGCAAAAGGCTCTGATCACTAGATCACTACTCCAACTATGGTTAACATCAGAAGCATTTCTTTCAGAAGTTCATGTGTCTGTTTTTATCTTTGCCATTTGAAAAATCGTGTTTGCTTGTTTGTTGTCAGTATGCTGGTATTGCCTTTAAAATTGATGTTTAAAAAATTAGCTCTTTGCTCTGACTGGGGAAAATTAAATATAAGGGACAGAACTCCAAGTTTGTTTCCTGTGGAGAAACAGGTTCAATTTCTAGCTTGGACAGTAATCAATTTTACATCAGTTGAACTCTCCACATGATTATGCATGCATGTGTATGTGTTTTCTGCTAAATTTTTTCTTTCTTGTTGGTATGGATTATAAAGTACAAGAACATTAATTTTTTTCTGGATGTTTGTGCAGTGCTGAAGACGGGGCAGTGCAAGCTCTTTTGGGACTGGGGCTGTTACTATCGCCAAATAAAAACAATTTTTAATACAATATGCCATGAGGTACAGATGGGATGTCTTCAGTGTTTCAGGATGGAGTTTTCAAACAGTGCTTGCACAAAGAACATATCTTCAGATTTCCCTGACTTTCAAATAAACTTGAGAACCACTAGCTTTAGATTCCTTTGAGGAATCTCACTGTTATAAATATACTTATCACATTTTTCTATGGCATAGTAGATAATGAGACAAACCCCTACAAGCTTGTAGAGATGACCTAGCCCTTTAATAGATCTTCTTATAGAGACGCCCCAGCTCTGATGGATATTTACAATCGTGTTCATGGTGAATTTCTGGAGCTCTGCTCAAATGTCTTTATTCTGTGAGTTATTGGGTCCTCAGCTCATCCAGAAGCAGTTTCAGTGATGGCTTTTTATTACATCAGAACTCTTCCCTGGAAGGTTATTACATGGTGTGGAAAGCTAATTAACCAAGATGTCCCACTCCTTCTCAGTCTGATGCATCAGTTAGTTTCATTTTTGTGTATAATATGGGCAGATATAAGATAGATGTCCAGCAGGTCTAGGAAGGTTCTCATCCCTGTCTCTTCTGTCCTGGTGAGACCACACGTGGAATACTGTGTCCAGTTTTGGTCTCACCAGTTCAAGAGAGACAGAGACCTACTGGAGAAAGTCCAACAGAGAGTTATAAGGATGATTAGGGGACTTGAACATCTGTCCTATGAAGACAGACTGAGAGAACTGGGGCTGTTTAGTCTTGAAAAGAGAAGGCTGAGAGGGGACCTTATTAACGTATAGAAATACCTGAGGCATGGGAGTCAAGAGGAAGGTGCCAGTCTCTTCTCAGTGGTGCCCAGCAATAGAACAAGAAATAATGGGTTTGAGTTAGGACATAGGAAGTTCCACCTCAAAATGAAGAGAAACTTTTTCACTGTGAGGGTGATGGAGCCCTGGCACAGGCTGCCCAGAGAGCGTGTGGAATCTCCTTCTCTGGAGACTTTCAAAATCCACATGGACACGTTCCTGTGTGGCTGCCCTAGGGGATCCTGCTCTGGCAGGGTGGTTGGACTAGATGATCTTTCGAGGTCCCTTCCAACCCCTAACATTCTATGATTCTGTGAGAACTGTTGAGTTCTGGTTGTACTTAAAGTTTATAAGTGCAATAAGAAGTTCAAAAAATGTTAACAGAAATTATTTGGGATGTGGCACACCTTTTATATACAAAAATTCAGGTCATTTATACCAGAGAATAAAGGAATAAGAAGAGACCAGACAAAAGGATATAACATGGAGGTGAACTTTGCTGGGAAATTCTTATTCTGAATAAGAGAGATGAGAATGAGGTGAAAAGAAAGTTAGTTATCACATAAAAAGTAGAGAAAATTCTCACAAGGGCCAGTTTATTTTTTTGGTGCTCATAGCTGTGTAATGTCATTGACCACAATTTAGAAAGGTTCAGAAAACACAGCACTTACAAAGATGACAAGAGGTTAATACTAGATTGTCTTAAAAGAGGAGTTTGCAAAGGTAGGTGACTTTGATGCTGTGGTAAATTATCCTCCTCTGCCTGGCTGCACCATTTAGTGAAACAGCAGAACTAAAAAAAAAAAAACACCGCAAACCCCAAACCCTAGAATGTTCAAAATGTTGAAGCAGAAGTTGTGTCCTTGGTTTTGTCTAGCAAGGCAGAAAGGATCCAGATTCCAGTTATTTCACCTTTCTGCCAGCATAGCACCAAATTCATAAAGCCCTGATTAGGTGCCAAGCAGTCTCACGAACGTATGTATCACTGTGGATGTGTGGTTTGACTTGTAGAGTTTCTCAGTGTCCATAAGCTTATCAACAAGAAGAGTTTTTCTTGCCCTGTGGTGCTACTTATCCTTCAGGTCTTTCATGAATAAGAAGCACAAAATGGGTGAAATTCTCCAAGTATCTGATGCAAAAGGACTTTTTCAAATGCTGAATTCAGGTTAGAACTAACCCTACATTTCATCCTGACATGACATGTATTGCCAACTTCATGCATTTGTTACTCAAACTGTGCTTGTGTGCTCACCCCTGATAAAAGATGCAGCAAACCTGTCCCAAAGGTCTTTCTAACTCAGGGTTGGGCTCTGATAATCTCAGGAGAGCAGAATCACAGAATCACAGAATGGCCTAGGCTGGAAGGGACCTCAGAGATCATCTAGTCCAACCTCCCTGTCATGGGCAGGGATGCCTCTCAATTAGATCAGGCTACTCAAGGCTCCGTCCAACTTGGCCTTGAACACCTCCAGGGAGGGGGCAG
>NW_009715632.1:52053-57397 GCF_000703405.1 Apaloderma vittatum | reverse complement strand
TTCGTACTGAAGAATTTCTTCCTAAGGGCCAATCTAAATCTATTCTCCTTCAACTTAAACCCATTTCCCCTTGTCCTATCAGTGGACACTCTTGTAAAAAGTCCCTCCCCAGCCTTCCTGTAGGTTCCCTTCAGGTATTGGAAAGCAGCTATTAGGCCCCCCCGAAGTCTTCTCAGCGCCCGCAGCCTGTCCTCATAGCAGAGATACTCCAGCCCCTGGATCATCCTTGTGTCCTTTTTGTTTTTTTTTTCACTTGATCCAAAGATTGTTTTTTCCTGTTTATTGCAATTTTATAACTTGCTAGATTTTCATGGATATATGTAACAGTATAATTAGCCTTTTAACATACTGTTAATTGTATTTATAAATCACTTTAATTTTATTATTAATAAAATACTATTAGTTCTAAACAACAATATAATGGTAGTCCAGGAATAATATACAAAAAGAGTAAACAGAAAGGAGCACCAATGTCACTGTAGGAAACCATAGGCTTCAGTGCAGCTGCTGCTTTGCACCTGGGAGAGATAAAAATATGGGTTTAGTAAGAAACTAAGGTATGGCTGGTCTGTGCTTAGGGACACTATGTGCGCAAGATTCCAGATGCTGACTTGTTAGTCATGGGAACATGGGACAAGCAGTTAGCAGTGCCAGTGACAGGCAGTGGTTATGGAAGGGGAAAGAAAAATTCATGCCTGTCTTCACCTCCTCGCTCCCTCCTGCAGCCTGTGGGGCTGGCCCAAAAACTTTCCAGGGATTTTGGATGAAGCTCAGCTCTTCTACACAAACAAACTCAACCAGACCTTAGAGGGTGTGTCTTCCTGGAGGGTGATGTGGATATAGAGACAAGTCTTGTTAATGGTATGCAACATGATCAAGGAGGTTTTAATCCTCTGAAGGGGAACATGCTTCAGAGCAAGGAAAAAAAGGGGACTCATTGACCAACAGTCAACAGATCTTGCCTGAAAATCAAGGAAATGTAAGCCCCTCCCTAGCTCTTTTTGCAAAAGAAAAGCACTAACCAACCTCCTCCCTGTGTGAGCCCTTATAATGATAAAAGAATAAACTGTTCTACTGGAACATTTGGAGTTGTGGGGCTTTTAGCTCCTCGAGGGAGTGGGGCATAGCTATCTGCAGATTGAATCAATCTGCCTCGAAAGCCTGATGCTGGAAGAGCACCGCACATGATAACAAAGCGACACATTGAGGGAAGAGCCTTTACTTCTTTGAGTATAGATAAGACGGCTTTTTAAAAAGCGAGCAGGCACAGAGCAACTGCAGCCTCACCCAGTAGCAGTTTCAATCCTCTCATTTGAGATTGGTAGAAGATTTGGCAGGTGGGAGGATGGGGTAAGTCTCTTCTCGTTATCTGAAAGGAGGACAATGCTATTACAACTAAGGCAGCAAGAGAATTCTTGCTTGATAATAGAGTTAAGGGGAGCTAAAGGATAACTCTTTTTTTCATTGTAGGAATAATAAGATTGTCTGGGGCTAACTTTAGTGAAACTTGTTATTCTCTCTCTGATTTACTTGTCATCAGATCTCCTGTGCATGACACTTGAAAGGGCATTGCTACCTTAACAATGGCAGGACAGTGGAGGCCTGGCCAGTTTTGTTTGCTTTAAGGCACCCCTATCTTTGGCTTCTTTCCTAGGAAATGGCTCTTGAGCAGCAATTTACTCTTAAGAAGCTGGTTTTTGTGTGATTTTAGTTTAGAGGTCCATGAGTTATCACCTTTGGACCTCTTTGCTGTGTCCTGGAGGTATGCCTATTTAATGAAAATGCATACAGATACCACGTTTGTGACATGATCTCTAACACGTAAGCTAAAGGAGATTTCAGAGAGAGCTCTGAAAGAGATTTCCATAGTCACTGATCCCAGCCACCAGAGGGAAACACAACCATGTGCATTAATCCAGTCTGTCACGGGCACCTTCTCCACGTGTCCAAAGTCTTCTTGAACAGCTGAGGTACCTCAGGACATCCCTCAAGCACTACCTCAAGTGCAACTCAGGGGTTGCATCTGCCAGAGTCTTAACCAGCCAGTGTCATGGAGGCTGCTGGAACTGTGGTGGGCTCCCTCATCTTCCCTTTTGTAGTTAGTTGGTTGGAAGCACTGCGTAAGGGATGCCATCATATCTCTGCTAGGTGTGCATAAAAGGCGTGCTTGGTGTGTGCTGGAACAAAACAGGAACAGTGTAAAAAGTGGTGTTGCTATAAACACACCTGAAAAGGTTATTGTGGACAGTGTCACAGAAGTCTTTGTCTTCTGCCCTCTCTTATATGATAGCTTCAGTTGTCAAGAAGGCAGCACGTGTAAGAACCAAACAAACATCTTTGCGGTCTGAAGAAAGAGTCCTTCTTTATAACAACCTCTCTCTGAGCTGGGCAGCTGGGCCCATCCTGTTTGAAAGGTCAGTGAGTGTGAGAACTTCTACAGCTTCCCGGCTTTGTGTGCTTGTGCTGGTAGGACGCCAGTGTCCACCTCTGCTGCAGTCTTTCCCTCTGCCTGGAGGGTGCTTTACGGACTAGACTTGTCCCCAAAGCAAATACAATTTTGTGGCCAAATGAGGTAGTGTGCCCTTGATTTGTACCTATGCCACATCTGTTGGTGTATTTGACCATAAATATTACCAGTAACAAACCCTCCAAGGACAAAACTCAATTTTTCACAAAAATGTTTTTTTCCTAGAAATATGGAAATTTTCAAAAGTAGCAGCAATTTTTTTTACTTTTTTTTTCTTATGATCATTATCTCAGGGCATCAGGCACTGTCATGGTCAGCAACGGAGATGTAAGGTTGCATGCTGGCCCTTGGCAGTCTGGGTGGTGGGCTGGTGAGGATCAGAGGATGGTGGTGGTTGCCTGGGCTAGTGATAATGTGTGAGAATGGAAGGAGACCCTTCTGCAGCTGGGAGTCCGGGGGCACTGCTCTGTGGCCACCAGCTTCAGGTCCAGCTCCCTCCGCATCCCCTTTCCTGTGTGGGATGCCTGCATGAAAGCCAGAAATGCAGGTGGTACCCATGCATTGGTCACCAAGGTCACAAATGGAAGACCCTTCAGGGAGGGAAGAACATGGGGACCAGCACAGGTTGTTTTGGGCTGCATCAAGGCCGGGCATGAGAGGGTTGTTGTTATCCTGCAGTTCTGCAAAATAGCGCCCTGGAGGAGGAAGGAACCAGGCATCTCATTGTGTGATGTGAGCATAGAGGCATTGCCTGTTAAGACAGGCATCTGCTAAAGCAAAAATGAAAATGTGTCTGCAAGCGCTGGAACCACTGCGGCTTTTAACACATTTTCAGCAAAATGCCCTGCACCGTCCCCAGAGCCCCTCTGCTTCACCCCAGCCCTCCTTCCTCTCCCTCCCCCCAACCATTTAATTTTGCTCTAGCATGAAATAATAGAGTGCTGTGTATCTATTACAGATGTAAAGAGATTTAGACTGCCACAGGTTTCAGTAGCACATTCAAAGCCCTAACAAAGCTGGGTATAATAGACTCTCCCTGCCATTATCCATTCAGCAAGTGTAATAAATGACTCGGCCGCAGCCTGCCATATACCACCCGGCCCAGATAACAGCTGAAAGGAGAAAATTAAATTTTGCTTTTGTTGAAACATTATGATTTATGTATTTGTAATATAGGCTGCGGTGGGCAATTGGAAAAAAAAAAAAAAGATTACTGAATATACTTCAGGGTTACCGATTGTACCACAGGCCACTTAAGAGTGCTAGAAATGCTGTTCTTCTCCTTGTGTTCCTTAATAATAATAAAATCATACAAATTCTCATTAACCTTTTCACTCATGTTGATTTTGTTTATATATATATATATTTTTTTTTTACTTCCACATCTTAAGCTTTAGCCATTTACTTTCAGCCTTGTGAAAAATAAGAGTGATGGTTTATGGAGACAAGGCACGAAGTACCTAGGCATGTAAAAATGACGGATGTAGGTCAAAAAATATATATATCATTTTTAGTATTTTTATAATAATTTTCTTTAAATGGGGTAGTTCCCCCCTTTCCCTCCGCCTCTTCTCTACTGCTGTCTTTAGACTTGATGACAAGATATTCTGATATCCTCATCCTTGCAATATCTAGACCTATAAAAATAATTAACTTCTCCCACCTTAGAAATATAGAGACAGAAACAGGAGTGCTTCACCCTGTAATTTATAATATTGCAGCACTGCCCCTTAATGTTGTAATCAGGCCTGGAAAGTCTTATCATGTTGTAGAATATAATGAACTTACTTATTCATTCCAACATCACATTTCATCTTAGTTGTTCTCCACATTACTTGCTCATTCCTCCCCTTTCCTGGAACACCGTTAAGAGTACACTAGTTTTCTACCTTTCTTTTTCCTTTTCTTCACCTCCTTTACCTCTAGGTTGAGCTGAGTCAACAGACCTATCGCGGAGGATGGAGGCTCGTTTGCCTGGGCTCCCTAGGAATTTACACATTAGGAAATTTTAATATTTTTGTGGTTTTTAATATTTATTAAACGTATTTACATGGCTTATAGAAATACGCTTGATCTCATTGAAACCAATTTGTTGAGAAAGGATTTGGCTGTGGAAGAAGGGATGATGGTGATGTGGCTGGAGCCAGAGGATGCTCTGTGCTTCCCACGCACTGCGTGTGCCCTCCGTGCTCTGAGCATTAGCAGTTCAAATATTGTCACTTAAAGCAGGTTCTGTCAGAAATTTGGGGTAAGCAGAGTCCTGAATCTTTTTTCTGACCCTCAAGTCAGCCCGTATTTAATGTGGGCTCATCCAATAGTGGGGATTTTGTCTTTTTCTGAGGAAAACACTCTCTCCTGCCTCTTGCTAGAGAACTTTTATGGTATTTTCTCTTCTCGCACTAACTCTCAATTCACAGCCACAAAATGCCAATTAATCCTATGCTATTTCCTACCTTTGCCCCAAAACTTCTTGCCTCTGGTGGGTTCTCCTGCTGGAGCACTTTATAACACCTTATACACCATAATACCCTAGAAGCTTTAGGCAACCAGGAAAGGAGGTTTTTTCTGCTCTCCAGCATTACTCTTTCCATCCTGGCTATGGCCTGAGCAGGTCAGCATCATCATTAAGCAGCAGCTTTGGTCCCACTGCAATACAGGGCACGGGCCTGATCCTGACTTCTCTTGTCCCCCTTGCTGTGTAGGAGGAATGTGAGGACCAGTTGTGAGCCACAACTGTAGGGACAGCCTGCAGCTCTTCTGTAGCCTTTGCTAATCACTTCTTTTGCACCTTGATGTTTCAGAGCCTGAGACATGTCTCTTGCATTAGATCTGGCATTTTTTTGGGTAGGGCGTATCTAGAAAGGTTAAAACCCATCA
>NW_009715632.1:22008-51919 GCF_000703405.1 Apaloderma vittatum | reverse complement strand
GGGAATGTTTTACAGCCAGCTCATCTCTTGATCGGGTATTCTGCTAATGCACACTGACAGATATTTTGTGCAGCAACATTCAGTCTATTTATTGACCCCCTGCCCTCAAATGCATACATACAGCAGAGTGCTCCAGCTTATATTTAATGCTGAAACATTTGTAAGTACTGTATATCCTATGATCTATTGGACTAATGAAAAAGAAGGTTTATCACTGCAGTCCAGTGTAAATCTGCGGATAACCTCACTGTACAGTCAATTTATTCCTTTAACAGGTTTATTCCTTTATCAGGTGTTTGTAGAAGGTTTCACCATAAGTACAGCAGAGACATAATTTGCTGTGGGGCAGATTTATTTGTTTCATAGGGTTATTATTTTAACAGTCTGATAATCACTATGAGTATGTTTCACCATTTGGTATTTCTGTGTGTATATGTGAAAGTGTGTTTATTCATTCTGCGAGCAGGTTCATTTCCTTATCAGCTATTCATTTTAAAGAGTTTTATTACATATGCAGAGTGTGTAGGGTACTAGAGTGCAGTAATTTTATTAAGAGATTTATTTAGTGTCAGATATTCATTTAGCTGTAGTTCACTGTAACACAATCATACGCTTTCACCTGGCCAATTTCCTTTGTATCTCACTGTTTGCTATAAACAACACTTTCCTGGCACTGCAGCCTCCAATTCCTTTTTATTTCATTTTCTTTTAAACTTTTTACAGGGAACTCCCACATGCTCTGGCCCCTTTTGTTTGTTTTATTTGTCATCGTTTTTTTTTTTTTTTCTGCCTCATTGTCGGGGAAAGGGGATCTTGTCTGCAGGCTCATACAATGTGTTTTTTTAAAATGAATAGGCTTAAAAATTTGGCCTGAGTACGACATTTCAGAAACGTCTCAAACGCCACTCGGGAATTGCTCAAGTCCCAGCACGCAGTCAGTGACTGGCTGGAGAAAAGCAGGAGGTGGAAGATGATTCCAAACCAAGACCCTAGTTTATTCAGAAACTGTTTGGCTTTCATATTTTGCTATGACTTAATCATTTTTACATTGTGTGAATATTAAGTCCAGAAAAGAGGAGGAAAGAGATTTTTCATAAGCAGTCGGTGATGTCTGTCTTTAACTTGACATAAAATGAAGCTCTAAAAGAGAGAAAGAAATCCAGCTGCATCACTGAGTCGTACTGGGGCAAAACACAGTCTTATTCTAATTTTCCTGATACCCAGGGTTGTTTCAGACTGATTTCACAGAAGTCAGGCTTGGTATCTAGTAAATCTGGATTTACCTTTCTCTCCCCACAGCTGTCTGTAAGATAGAGCTGAATAAAAAAAAGCTATGAGCCCTCTCTGCTCAGTGCCCCGAAATGGCTGGAGGTCACGAAGGAGACAGAGGGTGACGCCGCACGTTCCAGGGACCCAGATGCAGGTTTTCAGGCACGTAGAATCTTTTCTATGACGTACAGAAATGTACTCTGTAGCAATATCATTTTCTGCTCCAAAGCATGTAGGAATCAGTGAAAATGTATGAGCTCAGCTAGTGTTGGGTCAGGTACTTAACTGCAGAGGGACACTTGTAGTAATGGGCCAGTTACTAAGTTGTATTATTGTATGCAAAATTATTAACTAAACTGGAGGCCTCTGCATAACAGCACAGCTGTCTTCCAAATGCTTATTTGTCAGATTTCTAGAAGGATGGATTGTGATGCTCAACTGACCTAAAAAATGCAAAAGCAGTTTTACCAGCAGTAGAGTCAGCGAGATAACTTTTACTGCTGAGTTTTCTGAGATAATGTAAGATCCTGTGTAATCAAAGATATCATATGTTTGCCTAAATCTAGAGTACTGACTCTGTATTCAATGTCTACTGGAGATGAGAACTTTTGAGCATCTACACAGGCATACTGAGGTTAAGAGTGATAATTGGG
This sequence comes from Apaloderma vittatum, assembly GCF_000703405.1. NCBI lineage: Eukaryota > Metazoa > Chordata > Aves > Trogoniformes > Trogonidae > Apaloderma > Apaloderma vittatum. Next base: position 49,997 of record NW_009715632.1, on the reverse strand, counting down.
CCCTTTATTTACATATTTTCTTGATAGAAACCAGGGATTTTACTTGGGGCTTAGCAGCTGACACCTTTCAGATCTCGGATCAAAGTTACATCTCTTTTAAAAAGTTTAGCTGTAATTGTCTTCCAAATACTAATGTTGATCTCAGTGTGCACCCTGATTTTTAATTCCCCAGTACTTTTTAGGGTTTACATCATCTCCTAATTTCTTTGCTGCTGTTATTTTCCCATTTTACTAGCTATTTAGTCTGAGTGTTTTCTATGACAACTTTTCGTTGAAACTTTTTCAGGTAGAGAGCAGACAATTAGACATAGCAGTATTTCATTCTAATAGAGGAGCAATATAACTTCAACTGTTATCAATACAAGATCAAAACCATTGATGAAGACACAAAAGTAAATCAACATTTGTCTATAAACAGAATAGTCCATTTGCCAGATGCAATTAGTACAATTTAAAAATCCAAACAGATAGTCACTTAGCATTTACTGCTTTTTTAATTTTTTTTTTACAGTCATATGTCCAGCAGTTTAGTGTGAATGACACAATAACCTGCTACAATCCACTGCCATTGACAATATTTATTTCCCAGATTGCTGGAGTAGAGTCAGTGTTAGAACTGATTAGGATACAGAACTCCATTTTCACAGAAGGTTTGGGGAGTCTTCTATATTTTGTGCTGGAAGAAATCAGTTCTTCAAACGCTTTTGTAAAACAGAGCTCTGTGAAAATACCAGATCTGCACTGAAAAGAGTGAACTTTTGTTTTGGTTCATCTCTGAGGTGTTTGGAGAATCCATCCTGATCCGCAGAACCTTTTTCTTGATAATACCCTTGAAATCAATATTTAACTGCAAAGCATTTTCACTCTGACAAAAATATGTTTTCAGAAGAAAGAATGTTTAATTGAAAATGTTCTTAACAGCTCTAGTCTGAATGAAACTACCCATCAGTTTACTCTCCGCTGACTCATTAGTATGGTATTAAATTTATGACTACAGTGAAAAAAAATCGGCTATGGGTAATTGAACCCCTATTGTAAAGAACTGTGTTAAAACGTACTTAGTTATGCTCAAAGCTAATGTTATTTGTTAAATCTCCTGAGGGAATTAGCGGTTGAAGTTTTGTTTTCATAGCATTAATTATTACTCTTGATGATGCCATGCAACATCCTTAGTTCACTGTTACTTTTCAGCAAGATTCTCTGTGACAAGTTTGCTCCTTTTCTTGGGTAAATAGCATTGTTAAGGAGGAGAAGGAAGGTCAAAAATGAGATGAGGGGCCAGATGTGAAGTTGGGTGATGAGTCCAGCGTCAAAGTTTTCCCAGGAGATGTTTGTTGGCTGCAAAGTGATGATGATTTTCTTGGGAGTGCGAAAGACCCAGCCCAAAGAGAGGATCGATCCAGCTGCTAAGTTTAGCCTGGAACTCAAGCTGTAGGAGTTCATGATTTTTATTCTAGGTTGTGCCAGCCCAGACAGAAGCCTTCACAAACTTTCAGGTGTGTTCAGTAGATCGAGTCAAAGGAAATGCCTTGCATTGTTGGGCATAGTGCGCTTCCTCTTACCTGATCCTGGGTATTAAATAGCCAGGAGTTTACCCAAAGTTTAAAGGAAAATTGCCTGGTTCTGTGGGAACAAGTCAAGGCTCTGTGGCCAAAACTTTCTATTTCTGCTTCTGCTCTTCACATGAGAACTGGAGCTAAACCTATTAAAGTTAACTGTGAAGAAGTATTCCTCTTACCCCAGAAAAAACATCCTGATTTACAGCTAGCTGCCACAGCTTCCCACTCTCCAGGTGTAATGACACCAGAACACAACTGCCTGCTGTGCATTGGCTCCAGTTCAGGCAGAGACCAGAAAACATTGATGTTAAGTGAGAAAAGGTCAAAACACCAGCGAGACTCAAAACTCAATGCAAAAATCCCACTGGATAAAGTGTGAGGGTTTCACTCAGATTTTGTGTCTTATGCTGCAAATATATGACATTGCAGAGGTCCACGTGTGTCTGTGTGAATGCATCTGTGTCTGAAGGAAATGACTGCTAGATTTTTTTTCTTCTGGTCCAAGTGCTACTACAGTAGAGATAAGAAAGACTTTTTGGCAACCTGAGCTGTTTTATTAACAGTGAAAGATGGCTCCAAACTGCACCTACTTAAAAATGGTTTTGCAATACCAAGCAAAGGTCCTTGAATAACTATCCTTGACAGATTGTTTAGGTGTATCTTTGCTGAGAATTTTGAGAAGAGATAAACAATGAGATTAAGACAATGTTTGTTTCCAGACCATGATATTTAGGTTTTATATATATGCGAGCATGAGTGTTAAATATTTTTTTTCAAGAGATGGTCTCTGAAATCTGGGGTTCTGGGTTCCTTCAGCTTTCTTGACACTCAGAATTAAACTTTGTGTAAGTTTTGTAAAACTTCAGGAAGTCTCTACGGAAGTTTTAGCTCAATGTCTACAGTGAAAAAAAGAAATCTGTAGATTTTCAAAAGGAAATGACACCACTTTGATTTCTGAAGTTATCCAAATATTTGCTGTAATCAAGCTAAACATATCTTTATGAAACAACTAATTTATTACTATTAGATACACATATAACAAATATGCAATTATATATAATAATACTACATTAAATGCAATTATTATATTTATATAGTCAGAGATCAGGCCCACTCAGGGAAATAGTTCATCTGGCTGCAAGAGTCTGCTAGAATGATAATTTGTGCTTCCTACAAGCCTGAGAATGGCTCAGAGTATAGTCTTCTGTTGAATGAAAAGTTGCTTTGATATTATGTCCATTTCAACAGCTGAATCAAGCTAGAGCTTTGTAATTCCTTCTGATTTACAGTATCAGTTTAAAACTGAAATGTTATTTGATCAGATTTGAGGATGTTAACTTCCACCTTCTATAGCACTTTATCTGCATCCGACCATGTCCTGTTGAATAACAATTCACTAAAGAACCTCTATCAACCTGAAGTAATTTAAAAAGAAGAATTATGCAAATGAACTCTATTTGGCTGTGCACTGAGAGATCTTTCAAAGAAAAGAATAAGATGTAATTTCAACACACTTAAAAGTGGTGCTTCCAGGGGAAAAGGAAATCTTTGAAGAAGCAATTTGTAGGCAGAGGTATTGTGCTAGAATGTGTAAATTGATGATTATTTACTAGTGAGCCTGTGAAGGAGAGAGACACATGCCACCTTTTATCAATGGATGGCTGCAGCACAAGAAGCAGAAATCATGATTTTTTTTTCAGTGTCTATTTTCACTTTCATTGCTTGCCAAGGTTGTAGTCCTGATCTCTCCATTTAAATTGCAAAACTAGAAGGAGTCATTTAACATGGCAGCTTCCCTCTCTGCAGAATGTTGTATGTCTGGAATGGCATTGCTCTACAGTGAAGTTTATATTTTTTAATGTCTCCCCCAATTGTGAGTTATTGTTAGCAAAACTTGCTGTTTGCACTCAACTGAAGGCTGGAAGGAGCTTTTAAGGTCTGAAAGCAAGATCAGTTCTCTGCATCTCTTCAGGGGAAGGAGTTTGCCTGAGCTCCTTGACACTGAGGAGAAGTTGCAGTATGGAACTGCAGTCCTGTTTCCCTTTGCTCATCTTCCTCTGCCCCTCTGAGTCTTATATCTGGCTTTGCATTTCTCCTGAAAGCAGACATTGAACCCATCTCTTGTGGGCATGTTTCGCATAGCTTTGGATGAGGTTGGAGGTTAGACACGTGTGCTCTTTTGCATGGAAAGCAGCAGCTGTAAACCTACATACATATAATAAGCTATTATCTTATTATAAAGTGGAACGAGAAGCAGCTAAATAACAACACCCTCATGAAAATATAGGGATGAAATCCCTGCCCACAACAGGGAGGTTGGACTAGATGATCTCTAAGGTCCCTTCCAGCCTAGGCCATTCTATGATTCTATGATTCTATGAAGTCACCTGTTCGCAGGTCTTGCAAGGGCTCTCCCTGGAAGCTGGACCTCAGGAGAGGACCAGCAGTGTGTCAGGCAGTATGCTTGGCATGCTGGGTTGGACACTAAATGACTGATAGATGCTGTCTAACGCCTCGCCCTCCCCAAATGGGAAAGGAAAGGGAATAAAGCAGAGTGACATACAGACTGGAAAAGACAACTAAAACAGCTTTAATAAAACAGTAGTAGTACTATTAAGGAAATAATAAAAATAACAAACTATGTGCAAATATATACAAAACTGGTATCAAACCTGACCCCACCCCCGACAGCAATCACCACTGATGTTGCAGAGCAGGTGGCACCCAGGAAGCCCCAAGCTCAGCTGCAGAGGGGAGCTGGATACAGGAGCTGGATACGAGAAATCAAGATTGGGATCAAAGCCTGAAGAACGGATGGAGTCCTTCTTGGATGCAAGCCCTTGAAGAAGAGACCTTAATCCTTGTGATTCCTCAATTTTATGCTGAATAAGATGTTTATGGAATGGAATACTCTTGTCGGGCACCTGTCCTGTCTGTTACTCACTGGAGGTGTAACTTTTTATTTCCTTGTGACCCCTTTTCTTCCTGGCACCCCCAATGTGCACACAGGTTCCAGCAGTGACCTTGATCACTACAGGAGCAAGGATGAGCAAGAGCTTTTCTGCGCCTGAATCCCTGGCAGTAGCTGTAAACATTAGGCATTACCACTGCTAGTAGCAGACGTTGTCTGCAAAAACACACTGCTAACTTCCGAAAGTGCAGTCTTTTAGAAGAAATTGAGCTGAAAAGTAAAAGTCACTGAACAGAATTTGTTCTGTTTAGCTCAAACCAGGACAACTCTTGAGAACGAAAAGGCCAGGTGGATACAATGGCCACAGAAAGAAAACTTAAAAACATCAGTAAGTTGCCGGTGGCCAGCGACAGGCCCTTGCTGCTGGCTACGTCTGGTTTATGGCAGCAAAAAATGGTGCTTTTGCTTTCACAGCTATTGCACCTGTAGGATGGACAAGCAGAAAGGGCAGTTAAGTGCTACAGGAGAGCTCCCCATAGAGGGAAAAAGTTCACTCTGGAAGTTAGTTAAGATTTTTAGGGCAGGGAATGGAAATTCTCCTTATCCCCTATGCCTATTGCCGAATCACCTTATTATTGCATGTTGAGAGCTTAATTGTTTGTGTGCATTAGCTGGGCTGTAGAAGCCATCCTCATTCGGACCTGTAACACAAAAACATCTGTCTAGGCAATGTTAATTCACAAGAGCCGCGATGTTCCTTACAAGAGACAGTACAAATATGATGAGAAGCTTTTGAAACCTTTTCTGTTCGTATGCTGGAGGAAGAAGATGTTATGAAAAGCAATGAATCAACATGCTTCAACACTTCATACATATTTTTTCTTTAAGGGCTTGTTAGACTTTTTCTGGATTTGCCCTGAAAATCTAAGTAAAACAGAAGATCCAAATTATCACCAGTGCAAGAGACCCTTTCTGCTGTTTTATCTATGAGAAAAATGCTTTCTTCATGCCAGTCCTCTGATGTACGCATTGCTGTAGATACGCCACAGTTTAAAGAATGGTCTGTTTACTGTTTGGATAGCTTCAAAGGGAAAGGTGTTTTTTTTTTCCCCCTGTGGAACAGAGCTCTTCCTTACCAAGATAAGTACAAAATGTTTAATAGTGCCTCTCTCTTTCACTCTCAAGATTTCTCTTTCTCTTTTTTCCTTTATCTCTGCCTACTCATAAGTATTTTAAAGGGGACCAGATACACTGGTGTCATACATTCACACCAGTTTAACAAATGATGCTGCCTCCATGTAATTAATGCAAAGACACTGATACCATTAGGTCAGATGGACCAAGCACTATCTGAATTACTGCAAAAGTCCCCAGTACAAACTCTCTCTTCCTGAAGGCAGAGAAGGAATATGAACCACCTCCGTGCTTTTGTCCTACAGGCTTAGTGGGCTGTGCAAGATGAAGAAGCCAAAGGAGGGGAAAAGACTGAGGGTTTTCTGTTGGGCTGAGTGTGCCCGACTGGGAGGAGCATACATACACCAGTCCTAAAGCACTGACTTGACCATGAGTGCAGAAAAAGCTCTGCAGGACACAGAGGTAATGTTGTTGAGCTGCTACTTCAAAATATATTATTAATAAAACATACCTGAAATGGCACTTACTGCAAATCGCCACCTCTCTCTCTACAGTGCTGCCTTGTAAAAGCAAAGGATGTGTTTCATGGTGCAGCCTCGAAAAGCTGGGGGCACACAATTGCTTTTCACTTCAGGATATTTTGAGTCTCATCCTAGCCTGTGTGGTCTGATCTCTGCTCCTGTGATTCTTACACAGGTACCTCGCTTGCTTCTCTTTTTCTTGTTCTTCACACATCACCTTCACACTCCATCCCTGCCTGGGCTAGGCTCTGTGCTTCACAGGAAAGGGACATGGCCTTTGGCTTCACGCCTTCAAACTTGCAGCACCGTAAAAGCAGAATTTTTTGCTTTTCTTTATTCTGGTTTCAGGTGATTCAGCCACCCTTATATCCAGTGCAGGACTGAGTCTTACCGGCTTTCTGGACTCTTTCTTGTGAGCTAATGTGCCATTTGCCACCTTCCTTTCCCTTGGCACCAATTTTGATTTAAATGATATACTGTGTGCCACTTGAGTTCACCCCTCAATGTCGTATTTGAACTTCCTCTTGGGTAAATTCAGTGCAGTCCTAGAATCATGTAACTTTTGATTTTGTTTATTTAACCAAAATTATAGTCCCTTCTGTTGTGGACACCAATGCAAAAAATTAATTTAATTCCTCTTCTCTGCACTTATTTTTTGTGAATGCTTCTTTACCATCTCACTCCTATACTGGTTCCACCATCTCCCTGGCATATTTCTTCCCTTTGGTAAGAAGAGGTTTTTGCTACTGAAGTCTATGTCTTTGAGAAGGTGCTTGTCAAAGCCATTTTCCACTTGTCTAAAAAGTTTTACTTTATGACAATTTATTGACAATTTTCACTATTTCCCTTAGCTGAAGATTAATTTCACTCTTCATGAATATCTTGTTATTATTAATGATTTCTCTTCCTTTACTCTTCAACCATCCTGGACTATTTTCGGTACCTTTAAAATATTTCCTGTTGACTCATACACTTACATATGCATCCAGAGCTGTCTTTAAGTATTTAGTATGCTGCCAGAATTTTGCCTTCATGTATTATCACAGAATCATATCATAGAATGGCCTAGGCTGGAAGGGACCCTAGGGATCATCTAGGCCAACCTCCCTGTTTTGGGCAGGGACGCCACCTCTTGACTAGACTTGGCAACACATGGGGACCGAACGGGAATAGTAAAATGTTCTCTGTACGTTCCGGGGTTCATTCATTCTATAGCAGAATTTTTGCTTTTGCTGTCTGGCTGACATAGGCGAACCAAATCAATGTTAACATGACCAGATAGTTCTAGGAAAACCACAACTATATAGGAAATGCAGTAAATGTAAGATTTTCTTGCAGTAAGCTAATTTTTAGTAATACTTGTGTACATCTGGAGCCATATTTGACCCATTGAGAGGGGACAAACCCTTTGTATGGCTTTACTAGACTTAAGCTTATGTATGGCTTAAGTGACTGTGTGAACACCTGTCAATGTGACCTTTTCTTCAGCTAGTTGTGACCCAGGGTTGAAATTCCTGTTCACAAAGTATGCTGAAATACAGGAGGTAACTAAATACTGACTTTTTTGAGTTTTGTAATGAACAAAGAGAATGGATTGTGTGGAGTGACTTCTGCTTTTCCAAGCTTGTTGGCATCTAGAGATAGCTTTGGATTGGACCATGTCTGCAAACACCCAGAAGAACTTAGGCAAATCCTTACGAACATCTGTGTTTTCTAAGGTGGACGTTATAATATGGCACCAGCCAATCTAGGTCTATATTACACATTTTATTCACTATCAGCTTTGGATACCCAAAAAATCACTAGCCTAAAAAAAATCACTTTACTTTGCTATTATTATTTCATTAAAGACAGCAAAATAAATGGAAAAATTCTACCTAATGAGTTAGTATCGAAATGTCATCAACCTGAGATGATTTCATGTGTGTATAATGCCAAGTCATTTAAATGTAAATATATGATTTATCTTTAGATATTTATAAATTGAGTCATTTTAAGAAAATTGCAGAATAATGATTTTGTAGATTTTCAGAAGTTTAGTATTTTGCCCAAAACTGTTGCTAATGTTTTCTTTTAATGCAACTTTCATTTCTGTTCTTGTGTACTGTATTTGCAGTGATTGGTTCATTTAAATTCTTGACCTTCATATGAAGTCTCTTATTGTCCCTGGTCTCTTATGGTTAGTTTTCAATGCTGTGCATTTTGGTTTTTTTTCTGTATGGGCTGCAATTTCGCTTTCGTTTTTTTTACAAGGTTTTATAGTGATTGATTTTCCCCACTGCATAATCTGGTGTGGAGAAGGGATTCCTGTCCCAGTTCTTCTTTCGTTTCCTTACTCCTCAAGTCCACTTATGTTTTTTTGTTTGTCTTTCCATTTGCTTTAATGTCCCCTAGAGTCTCCTCTTTCTGCTTAGCAGTGAAACGGTGTCAATAAAGTACCCTCAGCTGCAAGTGAGGAACTTGCCTTTCTCGTCTTCTTTACATGATCTTCAGCTGTTGATTGCATTGGGAGGTGCAGTACAAAACATGGTCATTATAAAGTAGTCAGTTGTTTACAATATTCTTGAGATATAAAAAAATAAAGTCCTTTTACTTGTGGACTGTGGTTTCAAAACTGATTCACGTGTAAAAGGACTGTGAACAACTGTCATGAAACTGAATTTCAGATTTAAAGGTAACAACTCAGGCCTTGAAAACGTAAAGGGAACTTTTGCATAAATTCCCAGAGAAACTGCTGTATTAAGGAAATTTAACCAGGTTTAACTAGAATGTATTAGAATATGTCATAACAAATGAAACAACGTGAAAGCATCTTTCGCAGGTGTTGGGGTAATTTCAGAAAGTGTTGGAAGTAATTCTCTGGAGTGGTGTAAACTTGATTGAACAACTCCACCTAAGTTTAGTCTGGTTTTGCAGTTCGGCCTAAAGCCTGCTGGCTTCTTGCTCCTGTCTTCTGAGGATCTCTTATTATTCCTGGCTAGAATATCTACAAAATGTCTGCATATATATAGTAGTAACAAGATAACATCTTTATGCTTTTATAGTTTTTTTTATATATTAGATGTTTTTAGGTGAGTAACATTTGTTTTATCTTACAGATATGAAATTGCACATCTATAACTTGCTATTGCATTGAATAGATTAGATATCAAACAGGTATTGAAAATGAAGTAAGTTTTGATTATAACTGTATAAATGAATTGAGCATGAAGAAAGAGAACAACAGAAATATTTCTCAAAAATAGACTGTGGGTAGGTTATAAACACATGATTTTTTTCATTGTAGTTTTAATAACTAATCTAAATGTGACTTAAATATAGTAAATTTCCATTAAACTCACTGAACATGAAGCACACCAGAATGAATTGTCAGTGTTACTCAAATTCAAGACATTTCTTTAAGTCTCGCTGGCACTGAGATAGTTATTTCAGTGAATCTTTGGTGTGCTTCTGGATGCTGCCACTTGGCCAGGGTCTGAACTGCAGAAATGGAAAAATTAAAAGCGATGAGATGCACAATGAGATCTTACAATTAAGCTCTCTAATGGAACCTATAATGGATTCATGTTTCTTGTCTTAGCACTAGCTGGGAGCCGTTGACCAAAGTACTTATGAATTATATTCAGTAGGTTTTTTCAAAACAAAGCAATACATTTGGCTTGTGGACTGCTTACCTTGAGAAAGAAGAGCTAGACATGATCTGTGTGCTGATCGAGTTGTCCTCACGGGCCACCTGCTGAATATGCCTGGGGGGCACCAGATTTCATTTTCCTTTCCATGTCTCACAGAAGGCATGGTGAGCACCAGGCCAAGTACTAAATAGTGCTCATTGTTGTGTCCTGCAGGGTTGGCCCAGTGAAGGTTTCAAAGCTTGGGTTAATGAAGCCAAACCCACAAACTGGCGTGACATGACAGAGCCCCTTGTTTCTGCTGTGTGTTTCAGGCCACTTACAAGTCTGGACAGGAAGGCAGTAGAGCGTTGCAGGATATCTTGGATGCAGGGAGCTGAGGAAGTGAGGGACTGCTACATAAACCAGATAACTATTGTCACTGAAACTGATAGTATTTCTGTTCTCCCTGTACCTCTTTTGAACAGATTAAGCCTCTGCAGTTAGGGTCTAGGACAGCTTGATTCATCGAGGCTTTTTGCTGCTGTACATTCATTCACTCACATGATGCGTTTGGATTACAATGCCTGGAAGAAGTTTGTTTGCTCTGGAGTGCAATTATCTTTTATTCTAGTATTTATAGATGCTCATCTCTGATGTACCACAGCAGATAGCCATGCAAAGTGCCAGCACCCCTTGCATTCTGCAGCTCGGCTGCTAAGCAAAGAATGCAATAAACTTATCTTATACAAACTACAAACAGGTGTTCGCAAGCCAATGTTTTTGCTTTTACATGGGTTAATGTTTCTGTTGTTATGCTCATTGTTCCTATTCGTTCCTTACTAAGTCTTTCTAAGTAAGCATGGTTAATTGCACACAATTTAGAGCACTACAGCGCAACAAAGAAAATGTCCTGTAGGTTAAAAAGGCTAGAACATTAGTATAAATGCTTTTATTTAAATAATAAAATACAACAAGATGTGCAGTTATTTTGTAGTAATGGCAAGCTCAGGGAGCGTGGTGAGTTATTAGGTCTTTTTTGCATGCTTTCTCACCTCACCTTGTCAGGTAATAATGAAACAGGGATGGAATCTCTGTGTTTTACACCAATTACAGCAGAGATTTTAGAACAATGATAGCAATGGTGCCATAGGCTCTCTAGTTTTATACATAATGAGTTTTCCAGGCAGTAAACTGTGCACACAGGCCCATACACATATATAGAAATGTTAAAGTCGGAACAGACTTTTAAGAGTCCAACCACTAACCTAGACATGCGAAGTCCACCATGAAACCATGCTACTAAGCACCACATCTACATATCTTTTAAGTATCTCCAGATATACTGACTTAATCACTTCCCTGAGCAGCCTGTTCCAATGTTTGACAATGCTTTCTGTGAAAATTTTTTTTCCTAATGTCCAATCTAAATACACAACTTAGACCATTTTCTTTTACTACTTGGGAGAAGAGACTGAGACTCACCTTGCTACAACCTCCTTTCAGGTAGTTGTAGTGAAAAGGTCACCCCTCAGCCTCCTTTTTTCCAGGCTAAACAACTCCAAAATGTGTGCGTCTATATATGTGTGTGTTTGTACATGTATATATATATATGCATATACATATGCAGCTATAAAAGAAGGCCTGCATTCATTCATGTCTGATTTGTATTAAAGGTGAAAAGATCCATGATGTACCAATGAATGCTTCTATTAGTAAGTAAAAGTAAAATTCTGATACTTTTATTGGCATGGTATCTTTGTAAAAATGTGTAAGAGCATTCATAGAATAAAATTATCTTGAGCTAACAGTCTAAAAGTCCCAAGAAGTTGATTCTGTCACGTGCAAAACATGGTGAGTCCAATCCAAGAATGTCTTTGAACCCACATTGGACCTCAAGGCTCACAGGACCATTTTTTGTCCTCACAGGTCAGTGCTTTGGTGGTTTGGGTACAACAGGTTCAGCATGTTGCAGAGCGGAGCCCTCACTGAAATGGGACAGAACAGGAAATAGGATAAACTGAATAGGACTGAATGCAGAAGTGGTCTTGTAGAGTACTGCGATAGGACAGCAGATTTTAGGTATGAATACATCCAGTGCAGGGATGTACTGAGGTGCATGTGTTTCTGGTGGGTTAGTTTGCTGCACATGAAGCCTAGTGCCACTGATCCCTTCACTGATAGCATTGCACGGTCTAGCTCCATTAGTGGTTAACTATTGCTAGCATGTGGGAGCTGCATCTTTTGACTACAGTCTAAACACATGCCCTGGGTTTGGCTTCCAGCTGTACTTGGGATGGGCTGAACCGGCTACTCTGTGATGCTTCAGTTCTGCAGGAATGGGAGCACCACTGAAAGCAGAGGAGGACCATGCTGCTTAGGAAGTGCTTGAATGCTGAGGTGATGGATGTCAAGGAAATACTGTATTTGAAGTGTTAGATTTGTATGTACGTATGTTGGAATATGTGATGAAATGTGGCACAATGTTTTTATTTATTTATTTTATTTTTGTAAATATATGAAAATGTCAGTGACTGAGGTAAGTTTACTTAGGATTAATAGAGGAGACCCAGAGCTATTCCTTTTGCTTACAGCGTGTAATTCAACAAGGATTAATGTGAGTTTGCCCACATTTGCTTTCCTTTCATTGAATGTGATGGGGTTTTAATATTTTTAATGTTTTAATTAATAGGCAGAATACATTCAATAATATATTACCCCTCTTTATGAAAAACAATTTCTGAATGAATACAAAAGCTACTTTCAGGTTGATCACCCAAAATATTGCTCCCCCTTGGAGTAGCTGTGTTCTGCCAGATTTCAGTTTAGGCCAGGCTCTCTGCTTGTATTATGGTTTCAAAGATGGTGTCCCTGATTTGACAGAAGTGACATAACAATTGTCCAATTGTCATGCTCTAGAGAGAACGACATTTGGTACCATTGGGTACCAAAGATGTATTTATGAAAAACAAAGTAAGCAGGACTAGGGTTTTAACTTTTTTTTTTCAATTAAATGCAAAGTTTCATTGCCGTTTTGAAAATATTAAACCAGTTTTAAAGTATGTGGGGTATTCTGTTTGACAGGTTTTCTGGAGAAAGTAATTTTTCATTTTAAAATACCTAATTTTAGCACACACTGAGAAGTGATTGATTGCTGTCTTCTTTTTGGAAAAGATCAACAGATTCTCTTACTTAACCATACATTTCACTGTTTATAAACCATTGAAAGTAAACTCACCAGAATGCAAACAAATGTTGTAAATGCAAGTGTTCAAAAAGTATACAGAAAGTTATTAGTTTTGCTATGAAGTACTAACAGTGGCCTGGTAATTCCGATCTCGATGATATGAGCTCAGATGATCCATGTACACCGTATCGAAAACCGTATTGACCAGTTTGACCTTGAGAAGCTCCTGGCACTGTTTCTTGGGACAGGACTTTGCCTGATGACTGCTAAAGGAGAAGCTGATTCTCTGTCACCAGCCCTGACTGCGAGTAACACATCCCTCTTTCCTTTATTATCTCATTCTGCTCTTCTGTCTTCTCCTCTAGAAAGGGTTTGTGATTCAGGGATAGCAAATCGCTTAGTTTAGCACTTAGCATGAAGACTCTTATATGGCAGAGGTTACTGGAGCATTTATCTTTTAAGAAATGGCATACATACACAGAATTGCAGTGTATGTGTTTTGCAAACAGCTCTGAGAAATAAATAGGTCACTCTTGGGGCTTTCCAACCTTAATAATGTCTTTCTCTTTTCTGTCTCACTTACATGAGCTATTCTGCAGTACCGCCATATATTTCTTGTTTTGAAGTTTGGGGAGATGTATTTTTTGTTCCATTGTATTGCAACAAGAACATTTTTTAAAGAGAATTAATTAAATTGAACAAGGACTACAAGATATTTGAAAATATAGCTTTCTTGAAATCTGGGACATTCTTTGAAGGTTTTACCGTATATAATAATATCAGGAAACAAATTTTGCTCGATGACAAAAGATGGTCTTATTCTCTATCAAGGACAGTGATAGAACAGCAATCTTGGACAGATTTGATGTACTTTGAAGAGAAAAGACTATTATCAGTAGGCATTCAAGATAAAGTTTACTGTAGAAAAGCCCTACTGACAAACTTACCAAACATCAGCACTTCCTATGCCAGAATATATAAAATGAAGTGGTAAAGCAGGCAGCAGAAGGCTAACATTAAATGATGGTGAAGTGGAACAGCTCCTGCTCATATCCTAAAAATAAGTGCTTTCTTAGGGTTTACTGGAGAAAAAATGTAGATCTCATTTCCGTATGGATGATATAAAAAGGAAAGCAACATTTCCCAAATCATTTGGCCTATGTGTACAAAGTTTAGCCAAGGAACCAAATAAATCTTTTTAAAAATACTAGATTTTCTTTGAACCACAAAAAAAAAATCAGGCATCCTTTTGATCAAAATTCTCCACAGTAGATTACCTCTGAGTGATAAATGAACTACTGGAGAAGATGAATGAATGGCGTGAACCCGTGTATATACTATTCACTAACTGCAGGAAAGATCTTAATTCAGCTGAAAGAAACTCTGTCTTGGAGCCCTGCAGAACTAAAGAGGCAGAGCATGGATGATTACATTCAACATCTGAGAACCTTCAGCGTAATTAAATCAACTATGTTATATTTAACTGTGGAAAAAAATCAAAAGAGAAAGCAAGAGGTGCAAGGTAAAGAGACCTCTTTTGCACCCTTGATGGCTAGACCAGAGTGGGGAATGGACTGTACTTTAATGGAGAGGATGAGGAGGTGGGGAATATTTAGAGAGATGATGGGGAATAGAGAGTGGAAGTGAACTGGCAGAGAAATGTGTCTTGAAGTTGGCACAATCAGAAAACCAATCAAATAAAAAGCTCCTGAAGCTGACCACAAGGAACATGTATTAGGTCTGAAAACTTCTTTGAGCACAGACATGACGGAGCAGACACCCTCAGCCAGAGCAGGAAGACATTTGCTATAGGTACAACTGTAGCCCTGCTCTCTTAAGAAAAAAATGTTCACCCTGTAGCACCCACTGTACTCCCATTGAACTGAATAGCCATTTTACAAAAAAAAAAAAATACCACAAGATGAGTATCAGGCACAGAATTATCTTCCTTATAAAGCAATTGGCACACGAATGATGGAGATCTGAGAATTGGAACAGAGACTTAAGCCTGAACTCACTTTTCATGCGGGAGGTCTTCCTTTGGGCAGACCCCTCTGTGATGCCTTGGTTCCTCCCCCACTGCTCCCCAGCAGCTGGAGGAGGCTCAGATGTGCAGACCAACGTTGCGAAAGGACAGGACCTGGGCAGGTTTGTCATGAAAGGTAAAGAGGAGAAGGTAAAGGAGGTGTTTCTCCACAGAGCTGTTCCATAGGTGCAAGTGCAGTGGGTGCTGCAGAGAACAGAGGTGTGCGTGTGTGCCATTTTTTATAATCATGTCACATATTTCCAGTGATAAAAGGTAAACATTTAGCAGTTACTAGTGAGCCCAGTTATGCTACAACTAGTAGATAATATCTGTGTCTCCTGAATTTCCTTTCTGCTATTAGAATATGTTCTTTCAAATAGCCAACTGCCTATCACTTACTAATCTGGCCATTGTGTAACTAATACAATAAATATGTCTCCTGTAAAGTGCAGTGAAGTAATGAGCAATTTAATGAGTTAAGCAAAGAAAGATAGAAAGTGAAAATAAGAAACCATGGAAACTAGCTCACTAATCCTAGCACAGTGCCAGCAGACTAATGAAGACAGACAGAGAGTGAAAATGAGAATAAAAAGGAGAAACAGCTCCCTGAAGGCAGAGATATAAGATACCTGTGTCTTTAAAAGATTCTTGTGTTTGCTCTTTGCACTAAGCCAACATTTCCCTTTTCCACAACTGCCAGAGAATGGTTTTCAGTCAAGAGGAGAGTCAAAAACATTGTTTGCCATCAGACCAATTTTACTGGCCTTTGATTTCCTGATTTTCTATCCCAGATCACACAGTTCATTGGAAATTCCAGGTAGATGGTATGATCTGGAGATGTTAATTAGCTGACCCCTCTTTCCTTCCTCCCTTTCTTCCCCCAGATTATGAAACGATGACTCAGCATCAAAACTCCACGTCCTGTATGCTCTCAGCTGTGATGGAAATTCTGATGTTTTTCCTGCTTTGGTTAAAAAAACAGGCTCAGGGGCAGCTGGTTCTTGTGTGGGGTCCACTACAGTTTCAGAGGCACTGCCAGACAAATTAGAGTCTGAATCTGTCCTAAGATCCCTTGTGTAACTAATAAAGAGATACAGGAGCTCCCAAAAAGCCTTTACTAGGGTTAAATGGATTGTTCTTTACCATACCTTTCTCTCTAAAACAATGTGAATGGCATAGACTAGGACATAGTTTGGATATAGCTAGAACAGATGAATCTTGAGTCCAAATCTCAGAAATAACCACGGAGGGAGAGTGGAGGAATGCTCAGTTGTTAAATTTAGTCCTAGAAGATCAGACTGGTTTTGGGATGCAGCCTGGATATACCTTTAGTCACTGCTGTAGCACATGGGCAACCTGCACTGTCCTCATCTGGTGGCATCCTTGTAGGTGATAACAGCACGTCACAGCCTGCCGTGGGGTCAGGCTTTGAGTCGCTGGGTGACTTCTGTAGAAATTACTCTGAGATTATTCTGGGGTTTAAAACAGGACTGGAGCAAAGGGTTTCATGAAGTAAAAGCTCTTTATACTATTCAGGGGCAAGTTGGGGTGTGTTTACTACTGGGCGATGGGTAAGCCTGTGAGGGAATAGGTTTAAATCTCATCTCAATAACCATATCTTCTAAGACGAGGGAAAATTGTAGGTTCGACATGCTTTCTTGTTAGTGATATATTAGGTGTGGTTTACCATTTTGTGGTTGTGTTTAAAATTTTTGTATGCAGATTTTACAGGTCTTGTTTTCTGCCCTGGCGTCACAGTAGTGAAACATAGAAAAACAATCAAACCCCTCCATTCTTTTTCATGCTTGACCATATGCAATCATGTATTTCAAAAATCTTTAATGTGAATTTTAGCTGTCTTAGAATCTGAACAAGAATCTTGGATTCATCCTGTAATTCCTGTTGTAACGAGAAAACTACAATGGACACTGGTGTTGTATCAGAGCTCAGGTAATAGTATATTCACTGCTGAATTCCAGCTGCTTTCATCTGTTTTGAAAGAGTGATGCCTCCAAAAGCAAAATTTAAGATAATATTGCAGAGAAATATCATGAAGTTGTGAAGCACTGTTGAATTAGGAAATTGCCTTCTAATCCATTTTCTTCTGCTGCACATAAAGCAGTGAAAATTTCTGGACAAGTTATGTAAGGGCAAAAATCCCTTGCTTGAAAAATATGAAATTGGGCAAATATATTCCTGAAATTTTATCTTAAAAACCCCCAAACCCTGACAATTAAAATTACCTGGATTTCTCTTTTTGCCCTTTCCCTGTCTGTCACTGGCAAAGTGGGAAGAAAAGTAGATAAATGGGAAATTAATAATTGCATTAATTTAATCAACCCACTCAATCTCTTTATGGAACTGATTTTTAAATATTTTTAAATTGTGATTAAAACCATGTCCTACTTCAGAATTGACTTTAATTAAGAATAGGGAGTGGCTGCTGTGGAAAACAGCTTCAGTAACTCTGTTTTGATTCTCGTTTTGTCTGACCCAATGGTCATCATTACTGTGTATCCAAAATCACAACAGTCACCATCTGCCTGATGCTACTACCTTGTGCTGCTTCAGGGAGAAGAACACAAAAGCTATTTAAAACCCCAAACCGGGGTGATCTTGTTTGGTTCAATTTTGTTTTCTGGTACACAACATAAAATATACATAAGACACAGCCTCTGTAGGTGCTGAGATAGATACACTTGAAACTAACTGCACACCCCCACAGCCATGGTCGTCTCTGTGACCAGATCCTCCCACCTGCTGTGCTCCCAAATGTAGCGGCTTCTGGAACTGGACAGTCCTCACTGTTCTCTCAGGGACTGCAACTCCACAAACCCAGTGTTTCACGACACAGCTTTTGCCTTTAATCATACCTTGGAGCAAACAAAACACACGCTTGTATTCAAGATGCTCAAGCACATCTTGAGAACGTGCCAGGTAAATGAGGCTGTTTATGAGAGATCTGTTATAGCCAGTTCAATAGTACATAATTAAAGACTATGTTTTATACTGAGGGTGGGGACTCTCATGTAGTGGGTTAATACATACATGACCTTTAGCACATCCTGACCTTCCTCAGCCTGAGATAATGTTCCATAACAAATTTATTGTGTCGGGGAGCTGATTTGTCAGCCAGCAGAAGTAACTGGCAAGAACAAAAGCGGGTAGGGACTGAGAGGAGTCTGCCAGTTAGGAATGCTCTTTTATTTATTCTCTGTATCTAGATTGTAGTTTTTTATGTGCAAAGTCTGAATTCCCACCTACTCTGTGACTGCGTGCCAACGGATACTTCTTGCTTTACTTATCCTCCACCTGGTCTTGTAATGTGTCAGTTGTCCTTTTACGCTATAAGCTGATGAGAGCAGACTCTTGTCTGCTTGGATCTGACCGGCTGCTGCCCAACAGCAGCTGTATTTACAATGCTATGGAAGTTAAGAGATAATAGTTAATCTGTAAACCAAATTCTCTCCAGTCAGAAGCTTGGCAAGCAATATGCAGCTTCAGAGAACTTCTGCACAAGGAATTCTTCATAAATGAATATATATGTATATTCATTCTGTTCATAAACCCTTCAGAAAGCAGCCTGAGAGTGTTGGAGGTTTTAAGTCAATTTATTGCACTGTTTTTATTTTCTTGTGTTAAGATATCTAAAAAGGGAAAGCTTTTTACAATCAACACATTTTAAGTTCTTAAAGAGAACTAGGTTTTTATCAAAGCAGGGAGAATGCCTAAAGAAAGATTTTTCAGTGAATGTTTAAAAAGTGTCATTGTCCACCGTTACATTTACTTTTTATAATTGCTTTGTGAATGTTTATAGACCTTACCTTTTATGTATTACATAAATGTGTTAGAAATTGTACGGAAAATTACCTTTGAAGAAGTGGATTCAATTGTTTTAGGACTTGCAGCCCCTATGGAAGCACAAAATCTGAAATGCATGTGGGCTTGTGTGACCTTGTGTGTTCAATGAAACTATCACACCAGTCTGCCCTGGGCTTCTGCATATGAAAATTTGCAGCTAATTAGCCACAGATAATCTGCAGTACTAATATGACAAATAGAACTATCAGGAAGACGTGGTAAAGCAAGCAATGGTGAGATTTTGGGGTGCCTTGCTGTTTTCTTTTCTTTTCCTGTTTTTTCCCCCTTACCACATTTTCTTTTCTCTTGGCAAAATAGGAAAGAAAACATGTAAAAGAGAAAAAGAAGCCAATGAAATAACATTTACTGATACAACGTCTATTGGGTTTGGAAGTCGAATCAAACAATTTTTTGCTTGGTATTTTTACATATGATATTTGAGATTTAATTTTTTGAAATAAAATCGTAAGATAATTATGAATTTCACCATCTATTAACATAACAATCTTTAATTTTTCTCCTCATGGGATTGCCTCATGGGAATTTTTCTCATGTTCATGTCAGCTGACACATGTAACTTTTGCATAGCTCTTTGCATCACATTTAAAACATTGTAGATAGATATGAATTGATATGTAGATAGAATGAATTGCCTGTCTTAATTCTCTTGCAAAGGACAATGGTATTAAATTAAGGATCAAGTTCACCTATACTTTTATGAAATTAACTCTGAAATTATATGTCTGCAAATATAATGCTGCTCTTACTGAGTAATACTGCTACTAAGCACATTAATAAATTATTGCTGTCTCCTATGATTACAATAAAATATTTTAAAATGAAACGCAGAGATGCAATTAAATTAATGAACTCAAGGAGAAACATAAAGGTATAGGATGTTACAGTGTAAAAGGCTATCTCATGGTTGTGTGAGTCTTTTGAGTATCAGATGGATTTTCATTATCAAGAGACCTGAATTCTTTTAGATCCTACATTGACATTAAAGGCAGGATACCATGAAAGTAGTGCTTAATATTAAGATTTATATACATATACACTCCAAAGCAAAGAGAAGATTCTCATTCTTGGACAAGCATTTCAAGCTCAGAGTCCTCACCCGTATTTTTCAGTGTGTTCTTTCCCCTAGTCCCAGTTTATGAAGTTCACTCACTGATTTCCAGAGTCCTCAGGGAAGCACCAAAAGTGGCGTTGAGAGTTGCTATGAAGTGGTTTGAGTAATTCTCATTCTTGGAAATCATTTTCTTATGATGTAGAGCCTTTGGGAGTAATGGGGCAAAAATAAGTCTAATGGAGTTACGCTATATTGCTGTATTTGGGCTTAGGTGTTCAGATACAAAGGCACAAGAACCTTCTTGAGTAACAGCTCTACTGGGAGTCCTTCTCTGAGATATCTCCCTTTGAAGGACGCTGGATTTTTGCTATTGCTTGCAGTAGGAATAGTTGATTGCATTAAGGATGTGAGCCCAAATAAAGGGGAAAAAAAATATTCTATATTTTTATTTTCGTTGGTGCAAGTCCACATATTTGAAGGGCAGAAAATGTGGTAGAAGAATAGCATGGTATCAAATTGATCTCATGCCTACTGCTGGTAGCGTCTTCCTGGCGAATTCATCTCTTAATGGTCAGTGTTGATTGTCTTCTTGGTGAAATGTTCTATTGTTCCTGAAGAATAGGAAGAATTTTTACAAGCTCTTTATTCCTTAAATATTTTTTCAGTGCCCTTTGAAATATTTTGATGTGTTATACGACTGATCATACATGAAGTATCTGTTAAGTAAATCAGCCACAGTGGTTCAATACCATTTTAATTGAATTGTCTATGTACTTTAATTGAAATAGTCAATTGCAGAAGTATATTTGCCCAGGAAGCCCGGCTTATAAACCAAATTTATTTTATATCTAACAGAAAGAGACCTGCATAAAATTACAGAGCCAGGAGCCCCAGGTATTAGATGTGCATCTTTCTCTCAGCAGACTGCCCCTTTAAATTGGTCTCAGAGAAAGAACAGTGCCTTTATAATTTAGCTTGTCCTGAAGGAGAACTCTTCTCTGTGGGAGGATCCTCTTTAATTACAACTTCACAGTAATAAGATGAGAAATGAGCAAGCAAGAAAGTACTGCTGGAATGAGACATGATAAATCAGTTTGTCTAGGAAGCACGTTTATACCAGATCTATCACCACATTCAGCACGGTGCTATCTTTCTTATTTCAATAAGGAAATCTCATGAAGAAATTTTAATTGCATACTATTAGGTGAAAGTCAATGTCCCATAATGAGCAAAGTGAAACCTGCATTTTTTCTTCTTTTATCTTCATGCTTTGAGTTCCCAAGGATTAACACAAAATGATTTGCCCTTAAATTGCACCCTTTTTTTTTTTTCGTTCATTTGTCTGAAGGATGTAGATTTTAGGTAATTTAAAAGGCACCAAGCTTTTGCTGTATGCTTCATGCTTGAAAGTTGGGAGTCAGAGGGGAAAAAATTTCCAATTTTCAGAGTCTTCTATTGTTAAGGGTGACTGAATGGCAGCCTGCAATTATATGATTTCAATGTAATTCATTCAGTAGGAAAGAGGTTGGTTCATAGATGCCTGGTTTAAAAGATTGGCATTGCTGTGTGATTAATTTCCAAACTTTGGAGGTGTTTTCAACAGCGTACAATGGAGGCATGTGACAGTGACATTTTCTGGATTTGTGCTCAGATTGCTTTATAATTGAAGTGCTAGGCTTGTAGGAATCACATTATCATTGGAGTTTCAGTTTTCGTAGGGTGAGTGCATGTTTGTGTGTGTATAATTATATATATAAATATAAATATGCATCCATAAATATACAAATGGATATATTTCTGTGCAAGCACACATGCATGTGATGTGTGGAAGTGTACAGGGGGATTTTATTATGCAGATGTATTTACAGCTTGCTTGCACTTGCCCATTTCACATAGGTTTTCAAGAGCTACTTTTTTTCCCCTTTCACACAGAAAAGGTAATGATGAGGCTCATTCTTGAAAGAGCTGCAATTTAATGGTTGATTTAGGATATTTAAGAAAAAAAAAGTATTTGTTTTTTGAGTGAATTAAATGTATGGGTTATAATTACAGGCAAAAATTCCTGTAAAGGCCAACTGGGAAGTACCTTCTTTATAACAGTTTTTTTTGGTCCATTGTTTGTTATGGTCAATGGATTCCCTAATTACTTATATTTAAAGCTGTGCCAAATCTTCATTATCAGACTTCAGACCACATGAACCTTACTTGCACAGAAAAGAGCTGAAATGAATCAGAAGTTAAAACTGTGGTTTTGGCTTCCCACCAGAAGAAAGATGCTCTACATTTCTGCCTCAAAGGACAAAGAAATTGAGGGCAACACTCAAAAATTTAAATAAAAAAGTAGTACATGTAATTTTTGTCTCTATTAACTGACTTTCCTGGTTTTGAACCTCTAGGTTTTATACTGCAAGTTTTTGACATAACTGTGGCAACTAGAATCATCCTTAAAAAATCTAGGCTATTGTTTTTGCTCTATTTTGCTGGGAGGTCAGCTTGAGGAAGGGTGTTACACTGAGCAGGAAATCTCATGTTGAAGCGAGTAATGCTGGGTAGAGTTGATTCTACATGAAGATTTGCTGATAAAATTATTTTTTGTCAGAAAAAGCAGATTGGCTATCGCTTTTGCTGGAAAACTCACACTAGTTTTGGAAGAAAAGCTCCTTGAGATGAAGATCCCAGGGTCAGGTTCATCTTCTTTGGATTTTGTGAAACCCTGTGAAATTTTCAGGATTCAGAAACACTCTTGAAGTAGTGGCAGAAAAATACCCTCCCCTGAATATAGATGGTTCCCTCTTCAAGCCCAATCTAAACTTCATACCAATACAAATGTCTTGAGGAGTGGAATAAATGGAAGGGAAAGGATTAAAAAGATAAGAAATGAAACAAGTACCTTTTATATTTTTGTGGGTAATATTGTTGAGTGTTTGCAGGTTTTGGGTGTCAAAACTCTACCCAGCACTAGTGTGATGGTCTGTACTGCTGGCTTGTAAGGGGAAAAAATTAAAAAACTTGGGAAAATAAAAAGTCCTAGAGAGCAAATTTTCCCCCCAAATTGGGAAAAGTTACATTGCAGTGCCAAGATACTTATGTACTGTCTGAATTTTCACAATGATAAGAAGCCCTGGGATGAATTTGCCTGAGACAAGGCAGCTTATTTGTGCCTTTTATTTCTTACCTGTTTTAGACACGTGTTGAGGGGTGGTATGTTGCTGCTCTTGTCTGTGTATGGCATCTCTCCTTCTTCAAGGTTGTACTCCAGTCTCAAGCATTATCATAGAATCATAGAATGTTTTATGGTGAAAGGGACCTTAGAGATCATCTAATCCGATCTCCCTGCCATGGGCAGAGATACCCTTAGCTAGACCAGGTTGCTCATAGCCTTGTCCAACCTGGCCTTGAACATCTGCAGGGAGATGTTCCAGACATCTCTTTGGGCAATCTGTTCCAGAGTCTTGCCACCCTCGTACCAAAGAATTTCTTCCTAAGATCCAGTCTAAGCTTATTCTCATTCAATTTAAATCCATTTCCTCTTGTCCTATTGCTGGACACTCTTGTAAAAGGTCCCTCTCCAGCCTTTCTGTAGGTTCCTTTAGGTATCAGAAGGCCGATATAAGGCCCCCCTGGAGTCTTCTCTTCTCCAGTCATTATATAGGTTCCTTGTGTAGCTAAAGTACATGGGAGCTCCTCAAGGGTATTGACTTTTCTATTCATCTGGGTTGCACTGCATTCTCCTCAGGACAGTGTCTTTAGGAGGCCAAAATGTTATAGGGCTAGAGATTGCTTTTGGCACTTCAGTAACCCAGGGTTGTCTTTTGAGTGAACCTAACATCACCACTGGAAAGTGTCGGGGAATGTGAAACAGCTGGGAACCAGTGTTACAAAATGGTAAAAGCTGTTAAAAATGTCAGATTGCCTCTGGTCCTGGTGGCTGCAGGCAGCAGAGCACAGAGGAGAGGATGGAAAGGTAGGGATGGGAAGGCTTGCATGAGTTGTTTCCCTCCCTCTGTGAAAGGTGGGTGTGTGTGATGGACACACGCCATGTGGGGGAAATTCTCTTCTCAGTATGAAATGATTGTCTATTTGTTCTGCTTGCAGAGCTCCCATTAATGCCGGTGGGACTTGGGGAAACATATTAGAAGAAAAAGCCACAAACAACTGTGATTCAGAGATGAGCAATTTGCCCCATAACATGAAGGTTGTTTTTATGAGCTGTTTATTCAAGTTGCTCTACATTGAAATTCCAAAATTGAAACTCTTCAAAAGTGACCCATTTGCACAGTCACCTGGTGCCAAGGCATTACATAAATGCCACAATTCTGGGTGTTTTTTATCGTACATCTTCTGGGATGTTAGTGATGTAGGACTGCAAAGGGCTTACATCCTAAGTCCAGACCATTGATATCAGAAGGAATTAAATGTTACAATATCATTCATATAACATAATTCCTTTCTCACAACCATTTTTTTTCCTGCAGTTTCCAAGGAATTCCAGTGTTCAGCAATAGCTATTTCAAAATATTTTCAATTTTGAAGATCATATACTCAAAATAGACTCATAATATGAAATAAGTGGTGGCAAGTGTCTGTAATTTGTCTTATGATAGTGAAGAACAGGATAAATAACAGACTTGCCAAAATTTTCTGTAAAAACGAACAGGTTAACACCCTTTCCCAGAACTCCATGGCAAATAATGGCTAATTGCCAATGATATCAAGTGTTTATATAGGATTTCATGTCAGATTTGATGTGTGTTCAAGAACTAATACACAGAAAGTGCAGATTTTGTGCTGGCTTCTTTTTTTTTTTCTAGAGAAGAATTCACAGAATAGCGTGTGTGCAAGTTGAGACAAGCAACTAACAGCTGGAATAAGAATGTTGGATAAGTGAGATTGGATGATGTATCAAAAGAGAAACAAAACAGAGAGACAATTGGTGATAGCTCATCTCCAGTATATGGGTTAAATAGAGCAATTTTACCAAATCTTCATGCATGAAATGCATAGAATATGCCACTCTAAACTTGGGCAACTGCATCACAGGTAAGGAGAGAAGACATTTGGAACGATTCCTGACAAAAAGAGAAATGTGCCAAGCTATTATTACATGATATTTAACGTATTTCTTTATGTTGCGGTGACACAAATGGACAATTTTAATTTTAAATGAATGAAGCTGATGGAAGTTGGTACTATGCATTAGTTATTGAGTGGCCTTGATGTCACAGGCTGTGAAGGCACCTGGACTCAACCCAGCTCCCGTTCTGTGCCACTGGCTGGAAAGAGCTGTCTCTCCTGTGCCACCACCAATTTCCAGAGTGTCACAGGAATGCTAAGCTCCGTGACACTGTCTATCTCTCTCATGCTCTCTGGTCCAAAGACCATCCTAATGCAGTCACGGAGCAAAAAGGAGATTCGTGTTAGCTGCAGCCCTGCTTTCAGATGCACTGTCGAGCTGGGCTGACACTGCTGGGTTAAGAGAGCCAGAGGCTTGCCAGGATGTATGGCTTAGGCTAACACAGCTGCTTGGAAGAAATCCTCCCTTTGCAATATATATTGAGGTTTTATTTGCAAAACAATTCTAAAGGACTAAGTACCTCTTTGATCCACTGTAGCCCTTTAACTGCACTGAGGCTGCTTCTTCGTTATTTTTATTTCTAACTCCACATTTGCAATTAAAACTTTCAGTGTGCATGAGCTCTTCTGCTTCAAGTATTTCTTCCTTTCCGAGAAAGTACAATTCCTTATTTTTAGGAAGTAGAGCTCTTGCTGTAGGTGTCTCTTTATTTAATATAGAGAACTGCACGTGAGCAGTAAATACAGCAGTCTACATGTTAATAGAGAAGCGCTTGGATTTTGCCCCGTCTTGTGGCTTTTTCTTAAGACTTACTGTTACACTGATTTCTCTGGTTTAAAAGTTTAGAATTTGTTAAAATTACTGCTAATTTGAAGGTGTAATTCTTCTGATGTACCATCTCTGAGACCTACTGAAAGCGTGTGCAATTAGCAAAAGTCGTTTCCTGTAAGAGTGACAGGAGGGTGGAACTAGAAGATCTTTAAGGTTCCTTCTCAACTGAACCATTCTATGATTCTATGATTCTCACAGACATATTGAAAACAAACTCACTGTTATGTGATACCATGGTGCAAAGCTCTTGCTGGACATAGTTAACACATGTATGTAAGATAAAAGGTTTTCTGTTTTAAACTCACATTTAAGGGTTGTCTGTACATGAGTACATCTCCTGAGTGCAGGAGGTACTTGCTTCTGGAGGAAGTTACCAGGTCTGTGCAGGTGCAACAATTTCTGTGGTCTTTGAACTAGTAATAAGATTATTATGGAGAAACTTTGTTCGTACAGTTTCAAAGCAATGCCATCAAATTCTTGCAACTACTAATGCTTTCGATGTGCTTTGGAGGACTTGGTTACATGAAATAGCATGAATAGATATTTTTTGTTTCCCTAAAAGTATCTCTTCAGGATCAGAAATGTAAAGACTATGAAATGCTCTAGAATCAAAATCTTTCCTTTCCCCAGATTTAGAGATTTTAGGGTTTTCTGAAGTACCTGTCTATCCCGTACGGAAATACCTTTACAGCCTAGAGAAGTTGAACAAGGCACTAGCAATAAGGGGCCTTAATGCTCTAATCAAAATACATCCAAACCTGACTGTAAGGGGTAACATAAACAAACAAATAGTTAAAATACCTAATTCTAGCAGTGGAAAAAGGTCTTTAACCAAAGCTGAAGAAATCATTCAAGTCTTAATCATGGTGGGACCTACAAGGGTGAGCTAACCTCTCCAAGGTGGAAGGAGGTTACCTCCCTGAAGATTTCTTAACTTGGCAACCCTTCCACACACCTTGTATACTCACTTTTTCAGCCCAGTGACCCACTGAATGCAGTGATGAAAACTTGGTGTTATTTGACCTTTTCATCTGATTAAAATGCTTGATGCTGGGCTTAGCTGAGTTTGGATACCACCATGGCATTTTGAGTGCAGGATTACTACATAATATCAATTAAAATGACTGGGATAGGGCTTTTCTTGTACAACTCTTTAATACAAGCTGTAAGACACAGAGGGTCTTGGTGGTTTCTTTGTGGCTCGTTTCTCTCCTAGTCTCTGTATTTTCAACTAAGGGGACACGGTCCCCTGCCAGTAGATGCAGGCTATTTAAATGCTCCATTGGAGAGGGATTAAAGTTTATGCAAGGTCACTGGGGATGTGATAATTATAATCACAGGTTTTTGGCTCCACAATGACAGCCATTTGTTATTTTCGCTTGAGTAATTCCTGCAGCTTGGAGCTGTTGACAAGCGTGCACTGATTTACTGGCCCCCTCAGGTCCCAAGGCAGTGTCCGCTCTGAAGTCTGACACCCCTGCCTGGCTCCTGCTGCTTTCAGTATCTTTTCTGCTGTGAACTGCAATACCGACTGAAAATTGGAGAAAAATATTGTGTTAGTTTATAATGGGATCTGAGAGAGAGAGAGAGAGATGAGGTTGCTGAGTTTGTTACTACTCTGTAGCTTTTCCTCACTCCCCTTCCACGGCTGAGCATTTGTTACTGT
The DNA here is from genome assembly GCF_000703405.1 of Apaloderma vittatum. Taxonomy (NCBI): domain Eukaryota; kingdom Metazoa; phylum Chordata; class Aves; order Trogoniformes; family Trogonidae; genus Apaloderma; species Apaloderma vittatum. The sequence continues at coordinate 22,547 of NW_009715632.1, read as the reverse complement.
GTTGTGAGGGTATTAATAAACTACTGATAGAATTTACAGTGTAAGACCTTTGGAGTATTTATGTGATGGAGAGGCCTTGAGAACTTGGATACAAAGATCAAGAGAAAAAAATTCCGTTCCTTTCCGAAGCAGATCTCCCTTCTGTCTCTTCAGCCTCCTCATCTCCCTTCCCTTTTCTTTTTGATTTATGTTGCTTTATTTTGTTTGTTTTTGCAATCAGAGGTAAGAGCATTTTAATATATATTAAATGGTGATAAATTGAGAATAGCTGATGGGTTAGGGCTGATATGACATTTATCTTTATGGGTGGGGAGACTGATAAGTCATGAGTGGTGTGAACAAATCAAGCAAAATCACTTAAGGGGGAATCTGTTTTTTGGAAGAGCATTTTTCTTTTATGCAGGCGCATGACTGCCACAATAGCCCATTATATTTTGTTTATTCAGCTTATCTGTGCTTTTCCTAGTCCTCCAATTTCTTCACTCCTTTTCCTCTGTAAAACACTATAACCTTCCCAATATATATTTAATACATTTAAT
>NW_009715632.1:0-21977 GCF_000703405.1 Apaloderma vittatum | reverse complement strand
CCTTTTGCTTTCTTCGGCTGAACCTTCCAATTAGTTCCTTGTCTACAGTTTCAACTTCCATTTGTTCTTCTTAAGTGCATTTCCAGGTCTTCTACACCTGGTCCACCATCTGAGCTCACAATTCAGAGCACCAACTGGGTAGGTCCAGGACGCTTCCAGATGTCTCCAGAAGAAATCATGGCAAGGGAATGACTGGGAAGCTCGGTTTAATGCCGGATGAGCACACAGACTTCATAGATTTCACAAGGTCTATCTAAAAAACTCTCCTGGCCTAGGCCTGGCAGTTTTGCCCAGCCTAGCATTGCATCCTTCTTTCTTCCTATTCTGGTGAGCTGAATTTGGATTTGTCTTTGTTGTTTCCATGGCACTATTTAATCTCAGACTTCTTGCTGCTCTGTCTTTCTCAGTAATTGGTCATCCGGAGCTTTTAACAGGATCTCAGCTGCTTACCTGCATGCATGCCTTGTAATGCTCAATGATTGTTAAAAAATATTCCTTTCTTATCAGACACCACAAATTTCCCAGAGCTACATTGCTCTCAGTAGCTCAGAATTACATTGTCGTGTCTCTTTGTGCAAGGTTTTTCCATGTGTGTTGGGACGAAGAAGCGCTGGACACGTGGAAGATCTGCTGGCAGACCTTGTATGGCCTGATTGCAGATGTGATACATTTTTTGACATCTCTGTTTCACCGGGAAATAGACAAATAGGAATGTCTTCCTGGCTGCCCCTGAATAACCAGTGTCTTATCTCCAAGTTTCACCATTAGTCCCAGCACAGATGTCTTTTCAGCTTTCTGCTTGGTTTCCGGTACGTGTTCCTCCTACAAACAGCAAATAACTCCCCCAATTCTTATGTGAGGAAATAACTGTTAAATTCCACCCAACTGTACCTCTGGAAAGGTTCTGATATCATTAACGATATATTCCTCTTCTCTCTCCATCCTCATTCCAAAACCATGTCCTTGCACATTTCTAACGGTGAATTTAAGACAGATTTTTCACATTTCAAACCTCCCTCCCTTGCTATCTATTCACAGTTTCTTCTTTTGCCTCTTCTTCACAGTACATCTTGAAATAACAGGCAGCCTGGGGAAGAGGTAGAATCACCTCTCTAAAAGACGTATAGGTGTGGTGCTTAGAGGCAATCTTTAGTGGTGGACTTGGCATTGCTGGTTTAATGTTAATTGCTGGGTAAGTCTTTTCCAACTTAAATGATTCTATGATTTTATGAGTATGGACTATGTATGCTCAACAAAATCTTTTATATTCTTTATTTCTTTAGCCCTTTGTGCTTTGTCTCTCTACCAGCCTTGACTATTTCTACTTCATGTTTCTTTGTAGTTTCCAAAATTTGAATCTTATATACATGGGTTTTCTTCTTCTGGGTAAATTATCCAAATATTTTGTAGCTCAGGCCATGAATCTCCTATCAACGTGAAAAAACCATCTGATTTACCCTTGAAGTTTAATTTAGCATTATTCTCCCATCTCTACTTTCACCTCCAGAGCAATAGTAACATTTCCACTTACTTGAATCCTGCTTCAGCAGAGATCCTTATTTGTGTTATTTCTTTCTGAACTATTGTAATCTTCTGGGTTTATCTCTGTCTGCAAACCTGGCCCTGTTTCATTGTGAGCTAATTGAAAGAACTTACAAAATTAAGTAGATAAAGTTCAGGAGAAAGGGAGATTTGTTGTATCCTTTTTGTATTTTTTTCTCTCCAGCAGAACTGAGCAAGTTACTTGGTTTCATGTAGAGTGTCTTTGTCAGAGGCATCATCTCAAAGAAAGCAGATTTGTAGCACCATCAGCATGAGATGATTCGGGATTTGCTAGCCAAGAAGGATGAAAGATAAAAGGTTGGAGCTGAGGTCCTCTGTTGGACCTTGGAAGATGAATTAGATAAATAATATACGGGTTCTGTGGGTGGATAGGTGTTAATTTGGCAATTTTTACTTGTGCACATGTGAGTGTAAGGTAGTAATTGCTAGCCTGTCTCCCAAACATCCAACGTCCAATTACTTATATGAATCAAATACACATGGAAAAGATCTCAGTTTAGATCCTCAGTGTTGTGTTCTCATGTTGTAACAGTAACATTCTATATACACAAAATGATGGTCAAATTATTAAAGGTAAGTACTGGCTCACCTTTTAGCATAGCAAGGATCAGTAGGGACATGATTCCAGCTTTCCAGTATATAAAAACTTTTATCAAGAGGACAGTGATTGGTTTCTTTAATTGAGCCTCCTGCTCAGCAAGAATTGATTAGGAAGTAAGACTTAAACAAAATGAAGAAAATTTAAGTTGTACTTTAGACAGAACTTTCTAGCTTGAAGGACAGGCAATGATGCAACTACTGAGTTAATGACTCCCTGTATCTGTAGGTTTTTGCTGTTGGAAAGTGAGGAATGGATTGAAATAGATGAAAGAATTAGAAGTTTTTATATTCTTTGTTTTGTTTCATTCCTGAAATCATGATCTAAACAAAAAAAATATTATTCAGTACCTTCCTCACTTCCTAATCATCCATGCATGAAGTGCTCTGGTTTTTGTTCCCTGTTTTCCAATCTTTTCAAGCTTTGCACAGGTTCTTTGCCTTTTCCCACTATTTTTGTAGAGTCTGTTTCTGGAAAAATGGTGTTTGGTCCTATTCTACTTCATTCCCCAGGGCAGCTGTGCTGGTAACATAACTCCACGACAAACTCAGTCCTGGGTGATACAGTCTAGATGAACGGTGCTATATAAATGTAAATTTCAATTCATTCCCTTCATTCATTCAACAAGCTATCAACACAACCTTGTCATTTTGATTTTTCACACTTTTTTGTGGGAGTCCTCTGTGTCCGCAAAGTCTCATTTCCTCAGCCCAGTGCCAAAGGTGACCAGACTGTATTAGAATATACAGTTACTTTTTTATTTTTAAGTGGTCAGACATAATGAGAAGGAGGAGGAAGTCAGTTGCAGCCTCAGCCAGCCTTTCTTTCTGCTTCATGAATCAGATCCCAGTCAAACAGGTACCAGTCTGTGCCCTGTTAGCAATGTTTTTCAAACTTTGGTAAATTACACACTTTAACACTGTTCAATAAAAACACTGAAAAGATTCACATAGGAAATATTAAGATTCAAGGATACTCAAGATAGGGAGGGAAATACATTACTGAAAAAATATCTTTCAAATCCCCCCTTCCCATTATTGCCAGAAAGAAGAGATCCTTTTTCTGTCACTGTTCTGCCTAGGACTTTTTATCCCACAGATTGTTTGAATTTTTTATTAGATTTTGGAGGTGAAAGTGCCCTTGTGTGTCCTTACACATCCTCTTTTTGGGGTTAACAACTTCCCAAATAGTTAGTACCAACACTTTCATGAAGAACAGGATAGAAATGGTCCTTGGGCAGCCATCCATGATGTTCAGATCTTTTAATGTTTATACTTCCTCATCTAAGTGCAAAAGAACAGATGCACCCTCTGGCACTTAAAATATGATTGTCGCTGATACGACTGTTCTCTGACTGGTCAATATTAAATCACGTTCCCTAGGATTTTGAGTTTCTTCGTGCCACATCTGGCTTGTTTATGCCTTGTCTCATGACATCCTTCCACACATTTCAAGCCACACCTTTAATGTGGTCCAGGTTTCACATCAAATGCATTTTATCTATTTGTCCTTATAGAGGACAACCATTATATCTCAAAACATCATAGCATACATGTGGGCTGGTAGATTTGCAGCTCCTTGTGGAAGCTACACAACTTCATCCAAGATGTGTATGTTATTACCCCAAGAATCCATGGGGAACATCCAACGTGGAGTTAGAAACATTTGATTTTCATCTGCTTTAGCACAACATCTAATTCTTTTTAAAATAGAATTTCTCTACAGTGTCTTAGAGACACTTCTCCAACATCTGACTCCTGAACCTTACAGAGTTGAAAATTATCTTCTTATTTATCTTAACCTTTCATGCAATCTCCCTTACTGTCTCTTCCTCTGCCTCCTGTATTAATTTTTTTTCTTTACACTCTCTTAACTTCCTTCTGCAATCTTTCTACTCCTCCTCTCCACCTAATGTTTTATAGCTTGCATATGCCTCTTTCTTAACCTTAATTACTTTTTGCACTTCCTACTCCTAGTGTATTTATTGCTTGATAGCACACATAAGCCTTGGCATATATTCATTTATCTTCGGATGTTTCTCATTTGCCTTTGGCTCATTTGGTAGGGTTTCTGTATCACGATCAGAACTCTTCAGGTTCAAGATTCACCCTGACATTAGGAGTGCTTCTGGGGGTTCATGCTGCAGTGGATCTGCAACACTTCTGGGTACACACTGATGTTTTCCAAAGGTACCTTCCAGAGGCTTTTCCTCTGCATGTCCCTGCTGTTTGCCAGGGTACCTGCCCAAATGCGAATTAAGGACTGTACTGCATATTATGGAAAGAGTAAGAAAACTCTGTGTCCTGGTTAATACTTTGAAACAAAATGTTTCAGAGACTGCTCCTCTTTCTGTGGGTCACTGTTAGCTTGTGCATTTGGCTGCTTCTCGTTACTAGAACCCTATGAGATTTAATCAGGACAATTAAACAGTTGGACAGTTGTGTTTTTTTGTGGGGGTATGGCAAAGGAATTACTATTTTATTGAACCTTGTTCAGTCACCCTATTAAAAATGCACCAGTGTAGGTTTAAGAGCCTCATATGTTAATCTATTGGGCCAGTAACTCTTTCTTGTGTTTATTAAAATTAAATGTTGATGATTTAAATAACAGTGTACATATTAGGCACATCATATTTTTATTTGCTAATACAACAGAGTGATGCTTTGCATTTTAAAGCAGCTTTAAACTTATAACTCTCTTTATTAATGTTTTCAGGGTTATCTGAGTTTGGAGCTACCTCAGTGGTTTTACATTAGTCAAGTCAGAACCAAGAGCAGTTTTGCTTCACACTGGATTGTAATAATAGACAAGATGGACAAATTGAAATGGTGTAATTCTCTGTGGTTCTTGTTATTCATAGGTGTCTCTGAGCTACCAGTCTACGTGGGTTTTTTTCTCCTATGCCAGCAAGTGATATTGCAGTTTGTTTAACGTTGCTGTATTTATTTATTTTTAAAATAAATACTACAGTATTTTGACTTCTTTTCTGAAGAATGCATCTGTGTGTAATTCATTCTCACATTTGTACACTGTGCTCTCCCTCTGGTTGGAAAAGGTGTTATTGGAGAAAGGGTGCATTAAAGAAAATTGCACCATAAAATAGCCATCCATAGCCTGGTCAGATCCATGTCTGACAAAATGCTATGTGATATTCATGGCAGGTGGATGTTAAGTAAGATTTGCTACGCAGTTTTGGGTATGTCTGCCTGAGATTTTTTACTGACTTCTACGGGAGGAGAAACATGGATTTAAAGTAGGAAAATTAGCACATAGAGAAAGTCAATTGCTACTCCTTCTTATGCTGCTGCTGTTCAGTATCCTTGAAGAAAGCCATAGGAAATCTGACAAATATATTTTTAATTATGTTTTCTTACAGCAAACTACACCAAAACTGCCTCTGATGATGTTACCCATCAATTTAGTGCAAGATAACCCAGGAAAGCAAAAATAAAAACTGAGTTGGAAATCTAGGGCTGATTTATAAATTGTCTGCTAAGGCAATTTGCTCTCTTTGTCTGCTGCACTTACCCAATTGCTGCTGAAACTAATTGCTCCTTTCTGGGCATTCTTTAAAGAAAAAAACCAAAGCACCACAGAACAAACAGAAGTGTGTGCCAACGTGAAACAGTGAATTGTAATCAGAGCTTCCTGCTAATTATTGGCTTCTTATCAGAGGATCATGTCCAACACTCAAATGTAGTTGCAAATGACAACACGAATGCTGCTTATGACAAGCACAAGGTGGAACGTTTTTGAGCACGTATAGAGCTCTGGCAGTGTCAAGGTCTTTTTCAGGTCAGATCCCCAGCAGCTGATCTAGTTCTGCGCTGAGGGTGATTCAAAGGTTAAGTCTTATACCAAAGGGCTGTTCTGGTCAGACACATAATTGGAATAACAAAGTCAATATATGTTGCCGGTTGTGGGACACAATCTTCATTTGATCTCTCACACGGCAGATTAATTAAGTGTTATCAATTAATGGCCTGGTAAAAGTGAACACCCTGTTAGTCAGTTTTCCAAGTAGTGTCAAGCATATGCAAGCCACGGAGGGAAGGAGGGAGTGGGGGGAACCACCACTGAATGGCACAATTTTTCTGAGAGCTGGAGAACAAAAATAACAGGAATTTAGACTGCAAAAACTAACAATTAAATAATAAAAAATGTTTTCCATTGCTTCTGTTTTTACACTGACTCTGAGCTTTGAGTGGAGCTGTGTTCAAAATCATTCACTCATCCTCTCATCAAATCCCCACGTGAGAAATATTACTCTTGTTATTGTGCACCCTCATATATCAAACTGCAGCGAGAAACCTGCAGAGCTGGGTGATGTGATACCTTTAAGCACCAACCCACACGTGCCTGGAGGAACAGTAGGATGGCCTTCCTTAACCCGGCTGGGAGGGCTCAGGTGAACAAGTGCTCATCGGTGTGAGTAATTGATGGTGCCAGTTAACAGGTTTGCAATGTTTAGGGCGCCCACCAGAGAGAGGTAGCAAAGGTATTTCTCAGCTCACTGGAAAGAATAATTCAAATGTTCTTTGTGTGTTGTGGTTTTTTTTTTTAACCTATCTAATAAATTTTGCATTTCTAGGATTTTAAGACGAGTTGCAAAAACAGAATTAACTTATCTAAAGTGCATGAAAGCTCCTAATACTGAATTGCATTTTTCGGAAAGGCGTTTTGGGCATAAAGCAATTAGTGGATTCTTTCAGCCCACTCAGCAACAAATAACAGAGATGAAAACTGAGCAGTCTTTGCTGCTTTTCCTCATCAAAAACTGGTTCAATTTTACAAGTGTGTTGTCAGACCCTGTTTCAAGAGTTTGCTCAGAGAACGCAAACAGGCGTTCAGCTTGCCTTCAGACACGAACTAGAGAGATACATTATTCAAAGTCTGTCTGTCAAAAAAGATATTTGTTAACTGTTAATGATTGCTTCTAATGTATATTTTTATCATAGCAGTAATACCTTTTAACAGTTTGATTTCTTTCAGTCCATGAGACAAAAAAATTTTGGAGTTTGCCTCCCTGTACACAGAGAACTGTAACTGCTGGTACAGACGACCAAGTGGCTGCATAAATGGCTTCTAATGAAGTGAGGCAAAACACCAATACTATTTTTTAAAGGTGTCACATGCAGCAGGAAAGTTGGATTTAGAGAAAATATTTACCTTTTTTTTTTTTGAAACAAATTCCAGTTCAGATCAGAAAGAACTAGCTTGTTGGTGGTGTTTATTTCTCAGTTGATAGTCTTGAAATGTTTTACTAGTCATGGCATCTGTGTGATGACAGGACTAGCAGACTGACTGCAAGGCCATGACATGTAGCCCATAGAGCACAGGGCCTAAGAATGGTGAGACTTGTGCTCTGCACAATTTCTGGGTCTTTTTTTGCTTTTCAGTAATAGCATTTATTGGTTGTTTGCTGGGTATTTTTTTTACCAATTAATTGTAGTTCAGGAGAGGTTTTCATTGTCACATGATAAAAAGAATGTGGAATGTAATTGTTCTTAACGTATTTTTCAGCACCCCGTTTATCTGCCCTGTTCCTACCTCTAAATTTTCCTGCTTCAGTCCCATTAGATTGTTCTGTTTTCTGTGCGTCTTCATGGGTCTGAATTTTGCCTGGTCAGTTTCCTGATTTTGAAGATTTTCCAAGATATCCTAATCCCCCCCAAAGCCCTGTATTAGATGCCTAACATTACATATTTTCTGCTGGTCTGTATTTAAGACCGTGGGTGCTTTGCACATTTTCTAGGATCTAATTACTATTATCTGATTATCCAGGTGTTGAGTGGATCTCATAGAGCCTTTAGTGCAGACTCCAGAGAGAATAAGAGAAGATTCATCTCTCATGAATAGATTCTGGGTGAAGCTATTCCTTAGATTTGAATCTGAGAGATAACTCTTTTCCCTTCCCTCTTTCTCCCAAACATTTTCTGCAGTTATTCTTACTGCTATTTGATAAGAGGTAACCTTGTTAGCCAGTATTCTCAGGAACAGGCATGGAAATGGTCCCTGCTCCCAAAAATGAGAGACCCATTGACCCATGGCAGGCCAGGTACAGTTATCCACACTCCTCTACGGGCAAAGAAAATACTTGAGTCTACCAAGCCAGTATGCTTAGCCTGTGTTAAACTACTGAAGTTAAGGTTCTGGATTTTCTCATGGCCTCGGGCAATATGTGCTCTCCCATCACATAGCTGCTGTTATAAATGATTGATGGCCAACCAATGGTAGGAGAACAGCTTCATCGCAACTTTTTGATGTTAAGACACTTCAGCTCTTGTTAAATTGCTTAGCTTTCCAAAATCTCTATAACCATTTTGGGCACTGAGCAATGTGCAGGCTTCACCATAATTTTCCTGACTTTTCTTGATAGGGCACTTTTTAACAAAATCATTTCTAAAAATGCATTTGCAAGTTGCAACCACATTTTTTAAGCAGAATAATCTTCCTCAGTTTTGTCTCCATGATTAAGTATCTGAGTTTATTTCATATGTTTTGTTTTATTCAGCTTACCCTACGCAAGAGTTCCCAAAATCCTCACTTTTTAAAAAACGTTGACATGTGATTTACTGAAGTTATCTGATGAATTTTGGAACAAATATACATCTTCTTGCCTTTCTATAATACTATATGTAATAGCTGCAGCTGTCTGTATTTTTCCACATTGATAAGATGAAGAATGTAGAATTTCTGCAGGCTTCATTTGTTATTTGGGACAAAAGGGATAATACTTTTTCTGTGGCATTTTCTAAGCTTACCCCTCTTCTCTTCTGTTTGCTTGTTCCATTGGCCATATCCACAAGGCAGAATCTGTCAGCCCACAGATAATACTGTCACTTCAGCAAACATGTTTCTTACTGATATTTTTGGTATTAATAGAGAGTGTGGTTGGAGCATCAGTGCAAACTTCCTTGCCCCATTCCTATCTGGTTCACCAGGTGAAAATAGAAATCAGCTTGGGAGGAGGTGGGTGAAAGTCTTCTACTTCTTTTATTAAATGAGGTAAATTGCAGCATTGCCAGCATTGGCAGAGCAAAGCTGGGCTGGCAAGTGTTTGCAGATGTTTGAGGTAAGAAAACGCTGAAGGTATTGCAGAGTCCTTAAGATGCTGAAATTTGCTGCTACTCAACCCCTGGAAAAGGCTTTGCAGTAACTTAGCAAAAGCAACAGGTAGCAGTATGAAAATCCTGCTGTTGGGATGTCTTGTACATCTTGAGTTTGCAGTACTGTGGTCCTTTTATTTTTGCCAAGAACTTCTACACAGTAGGATAGGAAACTTTATGCCAAGCTTTTCTCAACATCCTTATCTGAGATCCTGAGCTCCATCTGGAAAAATGATCTGCTATCGTATTTTCTGTACTGTTTGAGTGATGTTTTCTGAAGTATAAGGAATAGTTGGTGCCTCTGAGTGAAGTCCTTGACCCTTGCTATAAGAAACTCCTGCGTACAGAGTATGTGATTTCCTCTCCTCCAGTCACTTCATGGGTAAGGATGCTCCCACTGATGTTCTCCTTTAAAATGACACTGAACCTACAAAAAGGAAAGCTTTTTCAGTGACATGAGACGGTAGCACAGTTGTCCGTTGCAAAGATCACAAAAGATTTTATATCCTGTTTATTGAGAAGATCCATAACATCCTTAGGACTTCTACTGACACACCTTCCTTATTTTCTGCTCTATCACATGTCTTCCCTGCAGATTATTTTGGAAAGCAAAGCTCAGTCTTCTGAGAAATGTGAGCATCAGAGAAGTTCATCTCTATGCCAACAGCACAAAGACCTACCCTCTCAGAGCAATGCAGCCCTCCTGAGTTATATACACAGTACGAAAAGATGGACAAAAGGAGAGGTAAGGTCTTATGATGTGAGGGAACATCTCTTATTTTCTGTTTAACTGATTTTTTTTTGATTGCTTCAGCAAGGTCAGATTTCACTGTCAAATTAGAAATGGACAGTTTTAATTCATTTTCTACCAAGAAAATGGGATTTTTGACAGGGCCTTAATTCCTTTCAAAAGAAAGCTTTAAACATGCCAGGCACAAATTCAGAAAGTAAAGGGTGAATATTTCATTTTTTAAAATTCCCAGTACCTAAAGGAATGTCTTAACTATACTCTGACAAAACATTCCTTGGTTCAAGGAAGCTCTTTCTACTACCTGCAGGCATTTATCTCAGTGTGGTGATAGCTGACTGCTTGTCTGAATATGTACAGTTACACAGAGGGGACAAGGTACGGAGTGTCATTTTCAACCCTCATGAACTGGCACATATTTATGTTGCAAAAAATCTAACATTCTAACAGAAAAGCAATCCATGATCTCATGTTCCTATTTAATCTTAGAAGCACTGGGGTTTTCACTGATGTCACTGCACCTCTGCTTGAAATAGTTTTCTATTTTGTCCAAGCAAGATAGGGAGAACCTGTACTCTCTGTTAATCACTCACGGGTGTACTTTGGTGGAATGAGAACACTGTATGACTATAGCAAGCTGAAAATCTGCCGTGCTGATTCACCCCTTTGTTTAAAACTGGCTGTATCCACTCACCCACCTGAGACCTAGCTAAGGGAAGCCCAAACATCACACTGCTCAAAAGGCATCCCAGCAATACTACGTTTCTGAACACCAAATACCTCTAAAATGGACTTGCTGGGTGCTGAATTTCTTCCTGAATTAGTGTTTGTAGGAACTTCTTGTTGCCTCCGAAAGTGTTGCTTTACACCATGTTATGACGTCCCTTATCTCCAGAATTTTGGGACAACTCCTAGGGACCTTACAAGGGAGTGAAAAGACGACACCTTTTCAGTTTTACTTGTCACACAAGTTTATTTAAGGCCACATCTACCAAGCTGGCTGTTGTGAGCTTATAGCTGTGCCCATCAGAGTGTGAGGTACAAAATCCGGGCAGACCTAACCAAGCCCTTAGAAACCATTACACAAAAAACCCCTGGATTTAAGCTCAACAATTATTTGTTAATAGAAATTAAATTATTTTACCATTAAAAAGAAAAATTCCTCTGATATCCTTAAAACTACATTGGAAGTGCAGAGCTTCCAGTATTTCTATGCTGGTGAAGTACTCTAAATGTAGGCAGAACCTGAAGCTACTTTCCAAGTTGATTTGCTTAAACTATTGCAAATGCCTTTGTGCACACTGTTACATAAATGTAAACCTTACATATATTGCTGCAGCTTAAATTGATTTCTTTCTGAATTAAGCCAAATTGAAATAAGCCAGGTTCAAATTGATTTAAGATTGTCCACGTGGATTTGCAGTGGTGTGACTGAATTGATTTAAGAATCTTCCTTCAGTTAAACAAATGCAACTTTTATTACAGTGGATTCTAAGTGTCTTGAGATACAGAGCTAAAATCCAGTTTTCTATTGTGTATGCAAAGAGCCCCACTTGGCTAGTTGTATGAGTGAAAAGAAGAGTTTGCCTTCCAATGGTCTGAAGCCTTACATAAACACAAAACATGATTATCAATGTCCTTGTGACACTTTCATATATTTTGTATTCTGATTGATAGAGCTATATAGTATTGTATAGCAACTGGAAAAAAAAAAAAGAGAAAATTTAATCTTAGGGCTTTGAGGGTGGCACCTTTTAATTAATGATCAAGTGAAAATGATCAAATGACAATGATCAAATATAACAGAGAGGATGAATAACTTCAAAGTAAATGTAGATGTGGTCAGACTAACGATATAAACTACCTCTTTAATTATGTATTCTGAATACACACAGGTCATTTACGTTTCTTTTACTTTGTTGTACTGTAAGGGGAGATGCACCCAGTTTAATTGTGTCCCATTGATTATTTTTTAGCTTTTGTGAAGTAAGTCTTGTTTGGCATAATGAAACTTTTGTTTTCTTCAGCTCTTCTATATTGTCACTTAAAAAAATTTCACCATTTACTTCTTTGCACTGAGCAAAAATCTTTCCTTAAAAATGGGGAAAGCACAATGCCCTCTATTTCTGAAATCATTAGAATTGACTTTTAGACAATCAATGTGTTAAATGATGTAATTATCCAATGGTTCTTTCCCCATTTAAACCAGTTTGAAAGTTAAAGGTTTGTTTTAGATCAATTCCAACCACTTTGTGTGCAAATTACACAACTGCCTTTTCCTTAACTTATCTCACAAATCCAATTCAACAGAGACATGTCCATGTAAAATGGTTCTCTGGTAATGAGTAATTTTGAGTGGGAGTATGAACTTGACTAAAGATGGGGAAAAGCTCTGACTGTGGAATATAATATTTTTAAGCCAGAACCGAATGAGGCAAAAGTTACCGGCAGCAATCTCATTGATTTAGGAGGTGGAAGTTTTGTTTTGTAGTGTAGGACATAGAGCTTTTTTGGGATGGTCTCAATCTCCAAAGGAGAATTTGTAGTGTAGACCCAGTGACTGCAGTTGACACCAACCTATGATGAGATAAACATCACTCTCAGAGTCAGTAATGTCCTCGATAGAAGCTTACTGCTCTTGTCAGAAAGTATCTTGTGACATGACACAACCATGTATTGGCATGACACCAAGTATTGGTGCTACTTCAGGCATCCTCAGAGAAGCCACAAGAGGCTGCCAGCTACGGTGCCAGACCTTTGAGACACCTGCTGCCATCCAGAGCAGCATCAGGAGGACATGTGGGACTGGTGACATAATACTAGATGCCAGTGTTTTGGCTACAGAAAGTGAACTCCTGATGCTGAGGACTCTGGTTGTTCTGCTGCAACATCTCAGGCATGCGGTGCGAGGCTACTACTACAGAATGAATGCAGGAACCTGTGATGAAGGACACCAAAATAACATTTGTGGTACCAAGCGAGTTCATAAGAGTCTAGGCCAGCTGCCATCCATCTCATCCCCTCCCTAAAGTCATACTTGAGCACTATGTCCTGATCAGCAGGATTTCCCTGGTGTGGTTTGATAGGGAATGACACTGAAGTGGCCTCTGGCAGGCTTCACTAGCAGGTCTTTTTCTCTCCCACTTATCCACTGCCAGGTCCCCCTTTTCTGTTGCAGTGTAAGCTCTTAATGCAAAGCCTGCCCTGGCTTGAGGAGGTCCTGGTCTTTGTAGGTCATAATAGGACTGTTAGATGGTGAAAGCTCACATTTCATGATGGGCTTGCACACGCACACAGGCAGAGTCTGCAGTGCTGTGCAGTGCTTGGGCCGAAGAGAGAATTCATCCCCATCTTTGTACTTAGGACAACACAGCTTTCTGCTTGTCTCACATTGCTTTACAGGATGGGAAACTCTCAGCTGATTAGAAAGTAAGGACTAGATGTAAATAAGGAAAAAACACATTTGAGTTAAAAAATACATGGTGCTATGACCAAGGGGAATAACATTCGCATCGCATTAGATGCATAGTCAAGCATACATTCAGAAGTAAATAATGTGGAAACACAGACTTTTTTTTTAGCTTCATTAGCATAGACTAGCAAAGGTTCAGGCCTGCAGAATACTTTCCCCACTTGGCTCCGTAGACTTGTGCATAAAATTGGACTTCTCCCTCTCAGGTACATCTTACAGAGCTGTGTCTGAGCTGTTTGTTGCATACTGAAAATGAACATCCATGGCATAAATTACCTCAAGTGAAATGATGAAAATCTCAACTTCTGTATTACTTCCTTGGTTTTGTGTGCACACGCTGTATAATCCTAAAATTGCAACAATATCCTGCCCCACTTTAATAGATATATTAATTATATTTCTCCCCCTTAATGGGCTGCTCGCTTTATGGTTTGGGGACACAAAAGTAAATTTTAAAATCAATTATACAATTACATATGTAGCAATAACAGAGCACAGAGCTAATCGTCTTTGGGTCAGGACTATAACCTTCTCATAATGCGGGTTTCATTAGGGTAAGGTCTATTATTGCAAAGAATTACAGAAATAATGGGAGTGGGTGTATTCAGCAAGAAATAACAAATGAGGGTCTTTCCTAGATAAGAGAAAGTGTTTGCTGGCTGCAGTGTGATAGCAGGCCACTATAGTGTATGTAAATTGATAGGGTCAACTTCCCTTGGTGTATGCAATGCACAGTGTACAAGAATTAATTTCCGTATCATTCTGGAGAATGGCAGGAGGAGGGCTTCCAATTATCACTCATCATTGGATACAACCAAGCTGAACCACAGAGTGAAATGTATGAAAAAGACTGCAAGGAGACCTGTGAAATGGGCTAAACACTCACAGTATAGCACACTTGAGCCATTATGTGCTTGGTATTTTCTGTTATCTATAGGGTTTGTAGCAGAAGCAAGAGTTGCCTTTGTGCTTTGTCTTAGATGTGCCTTTGAAGAATACGATTTGTAAAAAAGATTTGCACATCACTTGCTAATTCTTGCCGTTCTGGTAAAAATATATGAACATGCTTTTAAAACAGCTATTCAGGTAGGCCTTCCGCTGTGTTTCAAAGTGGGAAGGTGATCTTTACGCCAGGTAAAGGATGTGCTCTTCAAAAGCACCTAAACTTCACAACCTCAGGTATTTTAGTTCTAAATAAGGGAGCTTGATGTTCATATATCTTTGAGGCTCTGGAAGCGCAAAGTTAATTCAACGTTAATGATCTTGCAAACCATAGATGGCCTGATAATTTTACACTCAGCAGCTTGCTCAGCTCCTGACATAGCCGTCTGTGTTCTGGTCATCGCTAGAGTATGCAGATTCCTTTCAAAGTGAATCCCTAGCTTCTCCTGGTGCACGTAACCCTGATGTGAGTGGGGATGGGAAGGCAAAGTCTCCCCCTTTTCCAGATAAATGAGGCCATTGCAGGGGTCAGATGTGAAAGGCATGATCTGTAGTGTTTGTTAATGCTGCCTCTGAGCAGCATGTATGGCAAAAATTTGATTTCATACTCAGAGAAGTAGTTTAAAAAGATTGTCTCTGCGATTCCTAGGCAGCTTGGAGACCAGCATCCTAAAGTGATGTTTTGAAATAATATTTCTGGGATTGAATTCACTATCACCTTATAAAAGCGTTTTCACCTTTAAGCTGTAAATTAATAAGAATAAAAGAGACTATATGGAAGTTCTTTCGGCATTTCTGGCAAACTTCCCCTCCCTCTCAAATGATCAAACCCGATGCTTGGCCCTTGAGCTGGTGGCAGTGCTAACTCCAGGGCAGGTGCAGGCAGCAGAGGCAGGTGAGCTGGAAGCTCACCCCTTCACAAAGGTGCACTTCTGGCTTCTTGAAAGATGTCCCTGAAAAATAAATAAGAAAGCAAGATTGTTGTCAGTGAGATTATTTTTTTTTTGAGATCTCTGACATCCAGTGGGAAAATTCAAAGTGATCTCCAAATGGGACAGTATGCTAGAGATATATCTTGATTTTTCCCTCCCGTGGCTGTTGATAGCCCATTTTTGCCTTGCTGACAGCATCTTCTTAGGGCTGGGGCTGGAACTGAGTACCATTTGGGTGCTAAATTAAATTAAATTTATGATGCCATCATAGTGGTTCAGAGCACTACTCTTCAGAGTTTTTCATAAAGCAAAATTTAAGACACACTTGACATTTGCAGGTCTTTTAGACTGATAACTATCCGAAAATTACTTACTAAACCCACCTGAGCTATAAATGCAGCAAAAGTAGCTAAATTCACTGGTTTAGAAAGCTTAATATAACTTAATCCTGGCATCTTTTTAAAACATCCTAAAATACTTCGCAACATGGAGTCATGGATTTCTTTTCTTAAAAACCCTATTATGAAGAAAGTTAATTTAACTTTAAAGTCAGAGGCCTTACCTCCCCGGCTGCATTCCCAGTCCTCTGACAGCCCTATTCAGCCGGGCCCTGCTGATATGTTGTAGAGATTTGAAAGTAAAGAATTGCAAGAAGTGCAATTTAATCCCAAAGTCATTACCTAAATGCCGAGATAGGATGGGGATTACCACCAATGTAAATGAGATATGAGACAGCCAATGGATTAGGGGACCCTTTCTTTAGGATGACTTCAGCAAATAGGCTAAGATAAGGAAATCTTTGTAATTACATGGAGCTACACTGGTCAATTCTGACTTTTAAATACTGAGGCGCTGGAGAAAAGGGAAAAAAAAAACCCCTACATATGTTATTCTGTGCAATATTAAGTAATTCCTTTCTAATTCTACACAATCAATAGAAGAACATCATGCCAAATGAAAAGATGAGGGCTGCCTACATGTCCTTTTGTGACTGGTATCATTCCATCATTTTTGGTAATATCATTTCCAAATTAAATTTTATGGTCCATTACATACTAGCTCAAACACTTTTCTAATGGAATCTTAAATGGAACTGACTTGCTTTGCGTGGGGTTTGTCTCTCAGTTAAGATGTTATTTAGTTCTAATTATCAGATAATGAACTCAGGAAATTTAATTTTTAATATTTATATGTCAAAAGTCCATTGTACTTTGGTTAAAGGCTTTAAACTAAAAATTAACATGGGCAGAATACTAATTGAATATTTTTGCTATCTATAGGAGTGAGAAATGAGTTACATAGTTCCCAAATTAGCTTGTTACAGTGCAACTGTTTACTTAAAAACTTAATTTAGTCTTCAGAAATAAATCACAAATAAGGAGATCCAGGAAAATGAACCTGAGAAGCTTTAGGTATACAAGCTTAAAGTGCGTATCTTTACAGGCATTGTCTCTGCTTCATATGTAGAAGGTATCACTCAGATGTACATGCATATTTACTGCATGTGCAATTACCTGTGCATATACAGTTTCCAAACCATAGTTGCTGTTTTTATGGGTGTTCTCTCCATTTACACATCCTCTCTTTGCCCCCTTTCACTCTTCATTTCCTTCTTAACAAAGAATGTAAGCCAAAGTATTTTTATTATTCTTTCACGTTATAAAGCATATTGTCTCTCAGGAAAATAACTGCAGAAATTAAAGAGGACATTTCTTTGGACTTAAAAGTTTCAAAGGCCCTTTCCAAACCCCAACATTCTATGATTCTCTGAAATGTGCCTGTCCAGTTGTGTGTCCTCAGTTTGCCTCTCTGATCTTTCTGTTGTGGTTACCGAGTTGCGCTGGACCTGAGGAAAACTGATTTTGATTCTTTCCCCTGCTATTGTCTACTTGAGTGACCTCGGTAAGTCCTGTAAAGTGTGAGAATGAGAAAGTCCTGTTTCTGGGTCTTGCTGTTGTAATGGACTCTGGTGACTGAGTTAAACCCTCTGCCAACCGTATATAACGTGCATAGAGAGTGACCTTCTTCAGAACAGAACCACACCAGAGAGCCAGCAGCCTGTGCTAAATGGCAGAAAGTGCAGGGATTGAAGGTGAGTATCAATCTTGCCCATATCAGTGTTTAGGCTCCTTTATTCCCTTTTTTAAAGAAAGACTAATCTGGAATTTACCTTCTCCCAAGACTTAAATTTATTCCCAAGAAAGGGAGCAAGGGAAACACACTTTAAAAACTATTTTTACTGAGAACTGGAGCAGGCACCAACTCCCCTCCTTTTACACAGTGGCATAGTGGTTAGAGCACTCAGTCCAGCGTGGGAGACGGGCTGAAGAGTGCTTTTTGCATCCTACCAAATAAACAGTTTTTGACATGTTTTCAGCTTAATGACATGGCTTAGTGGTTGACCTGGGATTTCTATGTTAACAGTTAGACTCAATGATCTCAAAGGTCTTTTCCAACCTAAAAGATTCTATGATTCTACATTTATATCAAGACTGTTTAATTTAATATTCACAAACAGTATTCAGAGAAAAACTGGACAGCTGAATCTCTACATCCACATGTGTCTTACTCATGTATTGTGTAGTACCTCTTTGATATTTAAAGCTTAACTTGAGCTGAACCTGAAGATCTGTGAGCTCCTGTAACAGCTGTAACACTCAGCCAGCTCCAGAGTGTGCCACACAAGAATAGGGTGAGAAAACTGGATTTGTTCAACTGGGTCTGAACAGGGACATTATTGCTGATTTCAGCTACCTAACAAGGGTTGTAGACAAGACAGAGCCAGACTCTTCTCGGAAGTGTGCAGAGAAAGGATGAATGGCAACTGTCTCAAGTGGTAGCAGGGAAAAGTCATTAGATATAAGGTTCACAATGATGATGATCAAAAACTGAAACAGTGTTCTCAGCAAGCCTGTAGGGTATCCAGCCTTGGAGATACTCACTACTTCCCCAGACAGGGCCTTGAACAACCCACTCAAGCTTCAAAGCCAGCCATGCTTTAAGCAAGGAGTTAGACTTTCCAAGTTATTCTGGTGACTTTCTAAGTTATCCTATTATTCAGTTATCTGGGTCCTGAAAGCTATGTGAACCTTTTAATTGGTGGGATGTAGACATGTAGCAACAAAAGAATCTTTTTAAAAACTGGATGTAAATAATATTTTCAAATGTTATTTACCTAGAGATGTATATCTAAAGTGGATCTGGTATTTTTGGTATGATATGGTGTATGAATGAAGATGATGTATCACTTTCTTTTAAAGAGACTTTCATTTATGTGTCAGTCATAACTAAATTCCCATCTAACCTCTCTGTAGCTCTGATTTACCAAACCAGACTTGTGAGCTTCTATCAAAGAAACAAACTCAAGCCAAACAATTCTTCTTCACTTCCTCATCCTCTGTCATTATCAACAGGAGAAATTTGCTCAGTCGGACTTTGCTATCAGATTCTTTCGGAGGTGAGTTTATGATTGCTCCAGTTTCTTTACTGGAGTTAGTTTTGACTCTGCTACTGGGATTTCAGGTTTCACCTGCGTGGGCTTTGAAAATTAGTTGTTAGTGGAAAAGATAGTTATGCAAAAGGTGCTTTCTACTGGTTGAATCTAGAGTCTGTTTTCTAATGAGGTCTTGGAGTATGCCAAACTTCAAACAATTCTTCAGGTCTGAGACCTTTAATCCACCTTGTCTCTTTTGGAAACACCCATCCAAGTAGCCAGCCCTTTGTTGATATCAGAGCTTTCTGGGAAATTCCTCAAGACTCCTGAAAGGAGGGAATCTGTCATCTTTTCCAATATCTGCACTGCAAAACAAATGTCATAATTCATGAACTGACACTCACCTACTCTGCAGATAAGTGTGTCTATGGGGCACCAAAAGCTCTGGACATGTAAGAAGTTATAATCAGTGGGCTTGATCTAAAATGCCATAGTTTTGATTGGACCAGCAGTTGTATTAGAGAAAGGCCAGGATCATTATTGACTAATTTTATGTTTCACACCCCACAATGTGTATATTCTCTATCCCTCTTCTGTTAGTAAAAGCAGGAGTCTTGGCAGGAGGGCAGGTAAGCCAAAGAAGTAAACCCCTTGGTTTTGCAGGAAGCTCCACCCATATAAATATACTATGTCCTCACAGGTGTTGGGCTGGGTTTTGTGTGAAGTGTGCGGTGCTGGACTATTCACTATTAACACCATTTAGCAGATTAACCATTATATTCCTGATGGAAAGCACTGTTCAGACTTATATACATACACTGCAATAAGTTGGGATCATAACAGGGGTCAAATAGTACGATGTCTGCTCAGAAGCTGTCAGCAAAGCAGAGAGACCACCTGCCCATGGTGAGATAGGCAGCATTGTAAAGAGGAGTCTGATGAGTTTCTCCCATCAGCGACATACAGTGTTGCACTGGTTACTGGCACATCATGGTTTGGAGAATATCTTCACCAAAACGATAGCTGCAGCAGGGACTATAGAGGGACTCTGATGTCCATGCAGCAGAAGATGAGTCATGATAGGTCTGCCACCATCTTCAGTGTAGCCTTGCCTCCACAGACTCATGCCACATGATTTCCCTTTCTACTAGCCTGTGGTAACCCTCTCAGAATCTTATCCAGAATTTGCAAATGTTCTGGGATGGAAGGAGTTATGCAGTTGTAATCAGTTGTAGGTATTGTCATCATCTGATGCAAAAAGCAATGGGAGGAACTATGGGGAAATAATTGTAGTGTATGTTAATTACATTTTGTTAACTTGTGCTCTCTGCTCAGAAGCACATAACCTGAATCAATTAATATGTGAAGAAGGGAGAAGAATGAAAAAGGCACAACCTATTTGCTCTTGAAGGCTGCAGTCTGATTCCCTCTCATTCTTCCACTAAGTAAATTTCTTACATATAATTTCTTTCTAATGTAAATAAAGAGAATTTCTTGAGACATACGTTACCTGCGGACAGATAGTTCATCGCTTTTTAAATTGAATGTATATGCATACATGGGTGTGTGTGTTTCTGATGTAACTGACTGCTATAACAGAGATTTCACATTCATTTTTGCTTTTTAATTGAATAGTAAATTAATTTGATTAATAAAAATCTTTAGTAGCACCTGAATGTGAATTAAAGGTGGTCTAAGCTATAAATACAGTATCTTTCAAATGAGTCATTTTGCAAAGCTTCTTCTAATTTTTATCTTCCTTTTATTTCCTTAGGGTTGTACTGGTGAGTGTACCACGTACACTCATGGTGTACAGGGGTGGATGCATGATGTTCTTGAATGTTTATTTCCCTTCTCAGTGGCTGCCTGAATCATTGCCAACAAGAATATCTTGTAATATTTTTGTGTTATTTCTTAGTCTCTTTTAATATTACACTGTACTCTTTCTGAGCAAATCTAATATCATGTGATTGGAATGACTAATCTTTAAGTAATACCTGGTAAATATCAGATAACTGAACTGAGGAGTTTAGCCATGCCTGATGTACTTTTCCATCTTTAGAGAGACCTGTTCCTTTCACCTCAGTGTTATTTTCCTGTTCTTTTAATACATGCATTATCTTGACTCCACAGCATTTCAGCTAAACCTAGAAAAAGTCTCAAGGCCTTGGGAGCAGAACCCAGATGACAGGTAAATAAGAGGCTTTCTTCTTCTCCTCAAAAGCTTAATGGAGGATTAGTAATGAGAGTCTGAAGAAATGAGTCATGAAACCCAAAATAAGAATAGGAAAATGAGCATTGATTGGGATATCAAGTTGAGGGTCAGGGAAAATCTCCGTTCCTTATTGGATGAGAGGGGGAACATAGTAACAGAAGATAAGGAAAAGGCTGAGGTACTTAACACCTTCTTTGCCTCAATCTTTAGCAAGAAGACTGACTGTTCTCAGGGCAACTGGGCTTCTGAGTAGGTAGACAGGGATGGGGAGCAGAATACCCCTCCTGTAATCCAGAAGGAAGTAGTCGGTGACCTGCGGTGCCACTTAGATCCCAACAAGTCCGTGGATCTGGATGGGATTCATCCTGGGGTGCTGAGGGAGCTGGTAGAAGAACTGGCTATGCTGCTCTCTACCATTTGTCACTGATCCTGGCTAACTGGGGAGGTCCCAGATGACTAGAGGTTGGCCAACATGACACCCATCCTTAAGAAGTGCCAGAAGGAGGATCTGGGGAACTCTAGGCCTGTCAGCCTGACCTTGGTTCCTGGCAGGGTTATGGAGTGGATCATCCTGAGTGTCATCAAGCAGCATGTAGAAGACAACCAGGGGATCAGGCCCAGCCAACAGTGGTTTAGGAAAGGAGGCTTCTGTCTGACCAATCTCATTTCCTTCTGTGACTGGGTGACCCGCCTAGCGGATGAGAGGAAGGCTGTGGCTGTGGTCTGCCTTGATTTCAGCAAAGCCTTTGACACAGTCTCCCACAGCATCCTCCTGGAATAGCTGGCATCTCACGGCTTGGACAGGTTCACCCTTCACTGGGTAAAGAGCTGGTTGGATGACTGGGCCCAGAGAGTGGTGGTGAATGGTGCTGCATCCAGTTGGCATCCGGTGACCAGCGATGCCCCCCAGGGATCAGTAGTGGGTCCAATCCTGTTCAACATCTTTATTGAGGACCTGGATGAGG
>NW_009715631.1:0-2656 GCF_000703405.1 Apaloderma vittatum | reverse complement strand
ACCTTGAATACTGCATCCAGTTCTGGTGTTCCTACCATAAGAGAGACATGGATCACTTGGAGCATGTTCAGAGGAGAGCCACAAAGATGATCCAGGGGCTGGAGCACCTCTGCTCTGAGAACAGGCTGCAGGAGCTGAGATTGTTCAGTCTGGAAAGGTGAAGACTTCAGAGGAATCTAATAGCTGCCTTCCAATACCTGAAGGGAACCTACAGGAAGGCTGGGGAGGGATTTTTCACAAGAGCATCCACTGAAACAACAAGAGGAAATGGGTTTAAGTTGAAGGAAGCAGTTCCTCAGTACGAGGGTGGCAAGACTTTGGAATAAATTTCCCAGAGATGTTGTGGCTGCCCCCTCCCTGGAGGTGTTCAAGGCCAAGTTGGACAGAGCCTTGAGTAGCCTGATCTAGCTGAGAGGCGTCCCTGCCCATGACAGGGAGGTTGGATTAGATGATCTCTAAGGTCCCTTCCAGCCTAGGCCATTCTATGATTCTATGAAACACTTAAAAAGTACAGCAAAGCAGTCATCAGGCAATCACTGCACAAACCAAAGGACACTGGCAGGAAAATGCAGTCTAAAAGCATCATACGTGTCCAAAGGATCAACCGGCACCTCACCTGATACAGAAGTAGGAGAAAAAATGAGTAATGTATCTTATCATGGATCAACACACCTCACACTTTGGTGAAAGGTGATGTGTAAAAGATATGTCTGTCTATAAAGGATATATAGGATATGCTCAAATAAATGTAACTTTCTTTTTCTCTATGACTGTACCCATGAACTAACAGCAAGGTTTTTGTTGATAGCCTTTTAAAATAGTTTTAATATTTTTTCACTGTTACTAGAACTAATGATACTGCATACCTATCTAGGCAAGTATTTTGTATGAGATGACATATTTGTCCTGGATAATGGTGATACAAAAAGGGATGAAAGCTTGTCAACATCATCCTATTTCCATTATCATCTGTTTGTTTCATACTGTTCTATAATGTTTTTAATTTAAGTCACCAAAAATAAATCCTTTGGCACAGTGCACAAATCTGGTGCTGCACTCTTCCCTTTCCAAAAAGATCTGATCTGAGAAGTCCAATCAGAGGTTACACATATATGCACTTTAATTTTTTTATGCAAACAAAATGAAAATTCCCATCCGTATTTTTTGTTTGCAGCACGAATATGGAAAGATTAGAATATTCAAAACCAGACTAATCCTCTTATGCTTATATTTAGTGCTGTGTTAGAGGCTGTTCCTGATCAGTTTGTGAGAACTCTGTACTTTTACATTCCTAGCTTTATAGATTAAACACTGAATCTGTCAGAGTACTCACTGGCCACTCTATTTGACTTTAGTTGTCTTGTTCTCAGTGTGACACTGACATCAGCTTGATTGGCTTAAGGCATCTTCAGGAAAACAACATCCCTATGCCCTCCTTGCCCATACCTTTTCTACCAGTAAAGCTCGTTCCAGACTCAAAAGAGACAAGTCTTTCTTCAGTGCAGGTTTCACTGACATCCTGAATATGTTATGGTCTCATCTCATGGCTTTCAGGTGAGAGAAGAATGAAAGTACAAATTCTCCAGCACCATCAAAGTCTATCTCCTCCTGAAATAAAGATCTTCCAAATAAGAGGGCGGAATATCTGAAGGCAAAAGCATCAATCACATTTTCCTAAAGTTTCTCCTCAAAGTCAAAGTGTGACTATGATCTGTGGGCTGTGTGTGATGTTTGTCAACAAATAGGAATTTACTTGCAATTTATCTATCCAGTGCTTTGGCTCTGAAAGTCATGGTAGGTATCTTAAATAGCTGCTTGTAAACTGAAGGCCAAGAATTACAAGACTTAAACCACAGATTTTCCTCAGACCTATGGACACTTTGTTTCTGTACACCTATTTTTCAAGAATGTTCAAGAAGTGACTGCACTACAGGAAAACCAGGTGTTGTAGTGGATTTAGAAGATTTTATTACAGCTTGCTTGATAGCATCATAGAAAAAAAATGTGGCTTATACACTGTTTCAAACAGCCATACCATAAAACCCGTTTTTCACTCATTTAACCTCTGTATACTGTTGATTATACCTTAGAATTATAGAATCACAGAAATATAGAATGATTTGTCTGGAAGGGACCTTAAAATCTTTTTCCAATCTCCCTGCCAAGGGCAGGAACACCTCCCACTAGACCAGGTTGCTCAAAGCCCCATTGAGCTTGGCCTTGAACACTTACAGGGAGAGGGCGTCCACAACTTCTCTCATCAACGTAGTCTGGTGTCTCATCACCCTCTTAGTGAAGAATTTCTTCCTAATATGTAACCTAAATCTGTTCTCTTTCAGTTTGAAACCATTGCTCCTTGTTCTATCACTACACTCCCTGACAAAGACTCTCTTCCCAGCTTTCTTGTAGCTCCTCTTTAGGTACTGGACAACTACTATGGAGCCTTTCCTTTTCCAGGCTAAACAACCCAAATTTTTCAGCCTATTCTCATAGGGGAGGTGCCCCCAAACCATCTTCATGGCCCATCTCTGGACTCTCTCTAGCAGATCCATGTCTTTCTTATGCACAGTAGTCCAGGTGGAGTGAGCTTACAATCCCTTTTTTTGTTGTTGTTCTCAGACAGCTGCAAGAGTAGTGTAGGGAACAGAACAAAGGA
>NW_009715630.1:1471-1739 GCF_000703405.1 Apaloderma vittatum | reverse complement strand
CGCAGAGCAGTGATGCTGTCCTGCCATGGCGCCAGCCCACGGTGACCTTCTGGGTGACATCTGTCCCCCTCAATGAGAGCCTGAACCCCCCAGCTCTGCCCAGCCCTGGGGCAGGGATTAAAGAAGTGCCCACAAAGATCAAAAGACTGAGTTTTACCCATTCCCTTAAACCCAGTCGCTTCCCTCCTGACCCCTTCCCAGCCGCCCCAGGTGGGGGACAGTTACGGCGGCAGGGGGAGGGGGACCGGAGGGGTCACAGCGGGGGTGG
>NW_009715630.1:0-1412 GCF_000703405.1 Apaloderma vittatum | reverse complement strand
AGTTACGGCGGCAGGGACAGGGACACGGGATGGATCACAGCGGGGATGAGATGAGCCTCGGCTCAGCCCGAGCAGCCCAGCGACCGCAACGAGGGGCTGGAAGGGACGTCCTCCATGAGCAGGAAATCCTGAAGGAGGCTGGGGAGAAGCCTCCAAACCTTGCCCAGCATCACGGGAGCCTCCCCCCTCGTCCTCGCGCTGGCGACGGGATCTTCCCTGGCTACACGTGTTGTGCATGAACATGTGTGTGCACGTACATGAGCGTGCATGTGTGTTTGTGATCTTTAACGATCCCTGCCCGCCCAACACAGTCTATGATTCTGCGATTCTGCGATTCTGCAGTTTTCGATTCTGCAGTTTTTCGATTCTGCGATTCTGTGATCCTGCGATTCTGCGATTCTGTGTACATGCACCTTTGTGTGTATCTCCGTGTGCCTGTACGTGTGGCACACGTGTGTCTGCGTGTGTCCACACGTGTCCACGTGTGCACCGAGGGGGTGTGCGCTGCCTTGCTGCGGGCCCTTTGCTGGGCCCTCAGACCCCTCCAACACGTGTGAGCACCCACAGGGGCACGGGGAGCCCCTCTCTCTTCCTCCTCTCTGTCCCCCAACTCAAAACCCTTTTTGAGAGCTTTTCCTCCCACCCCGTGGGTCCCACAGCCGTGGGGGTGCTGAGTGGAGCAGCACAAGCCCCTTCCCCAACGCATCTTCCCCGCTCTTGTGGTGCTGCAACTCCCCTCCCTGTTCCCCCTTTCTCTTGAGGTGTTTGGCACCTTCAAAGCAAAATAACCTGGGAGGAACGTGGGCCGTGAAAGACAGAGACTGGCAGAGCCTGAAGGTGCCCCGTGATGTACCTGGCTCCCGCCTCTCCGAGTGTCTGGGGGAGTAGCAAGGGCCGTCCCCCACCTCCCGACAGCCCGACGCGCCCTGGGTCTGCATGACGGGTGGAAAATACCAAATATGTCACAACCAGGGGGGCTGGGGTGGAGAAGTACCTGACAAAGGTCAATCATAGCATCATGAAGGTTGGAAAAGACCTCTTGGATCATGAAGCCCAACTGTCACCACCACTGTGACCACTAAATGACGTCCCAAAGTGCCACGTCTACATGTTGGGTTTTTTTAAGGCCTCCAAGAATCTTACCCAAAGGTGTCCCCATGGGGGAAGGGAGGCTCAGCCCATCGACTGGTCCAGAAGTCAGAGGAAGCCTGTGATGATGTCTCCCCTGATGCTATTTTCCCTGACTGTGATGTTATCTTCCTTAAAATCCCTCCTCTCTCAATCCATTTTTTACACTATTTTTTTACCTTTCAGGTGGAGCTTGAGTGACTCAAGTGATACCTACTTCTGTTATGATTGATTTAACTTTTTCTCGCTTCAGTTTTAAAGGTATAGACTAGAAAAATTCAGAG
>NW_009715629.1:0-12433 GCF_000703405.1 Apaloderma vittatum | reverse complement strand
AGTAGGACCAGGGAAGTGATTGTGCCTCTGTGCTTGGCACTGGTGAAGCCACACCTCGAGTGCTGTGTGCAGTTCTTGGCTCTACAGTACAGGAAAGACATTGAGGTGCTGGAGAAGGTACAGAGAAGGGCAACCAGAGTGATTAGGGGACTAGAGGGTAAGTCTTATGAGGACAGGCTTAGGGAGCTGGGGCTGTTCAGCCTGGAGAAGAGGAGGCTGAGGGGAGACCCTATTACTCTCTACAACTATCTGAAAGGCAGCTGTAGTGAGAGGAGTGTTGGCCTCTTCTCCCTAGCGAATAGCAACAGGACAAGAAGGAACAGGTTCAAGTTGCACCAGGGGAGCTTTAGACTGGGTGTTAGGAAAAATTTCTTCACCAACAGGGTGGTGAAGCATTGGAATGGGTTGCCAAAAGAGGTGGTTGAGTCACCATCCCTGGACGTGTTTAAAAAATGGTTGGATGTGGCACTTCAGGAGACGGTTTAATGTTCGGGTGGTGTAGGGCTGTAGGTTGGACTTGATGATCTTAAAGGTCCTTTCCAACCTTTATGATTCCATGAGTCTATGTCCAATGAGAGGACAAGGGACAATGGATACAAGCTGGAGCATGGGAGGTTCCACAAAAACATTAAGAAAAACTTTCTGATTGTGAGGGTGACGGAGCACTGGCACAGGTGGCCCAGGGAGGTTGTGGAGTCTCCTTCTCTGGAGACTTTCAAAGCCCACCTGGATGCATTCCTGTGTGACCTACTCTCGGTGATCCTGCTCTAGCACCGGGGTTGGACTAGATGATCTCCAGAGGTCCCTTCCAACCCTTAACATTCTGGGATTCTGTGATTCTGATATAAAAACATTCTCATAACAATTTAAGACCAGAAGTGCATTAGAGAGACTGCTATACAGATATATATTTATTGCATGCACTGTCTTACCTAAATTAATATAAAATTAAACATATAAGTAAAAAAAATTAAAAAACCAATTAAAATAAAATACCTGCTATCATGGTAACCAATCCCATCAGCATAATACACAGACTTTTCAGCCTTTTGATTGTTTTGATTTGATGTATTTTCAACAATAAAACAGCAATCAGTACCACAAAAACAAAATGATAGCAGCTTATATACACAATTGGGTAAGTTAATACCTTCTTAATATTTATGAAGTAGATAAACAACTCTACTCTTATATAAGCACATGTTTTTTATATTTTATAAGGCGATTCACAATTTTTTTTCTTCCACAGTATTCCACTAATAATCCTGAAAAAAACATATTTATTCAAACTAATTATTTGCACGGTTAAGTGCACGTAAGGGTTTTTTCTCCCATTGTATTTATTTAATTTCCCGTGTTTTAAGTGAATGAACGTCAGTTAAACATGTACTGATAATGCAGATCCCCTTCTAATGAATTTATGAAGTCAGTTTTGTTTTAAGCAGCCTGTTAGCGTTGACATAAGTGGTGAAGACACAACGTTATTGCCTACAAACACGACACCACTGCTTGGAGGAAATCACCCTCATGACATTCATATGGTTGGCTTAAAGAATTACTATGTCTTAATGCAGCAGGAACAGGCCAAGAAGAAAGCGGGATTTCTTGGGAAGAAGAGAGTTTCTGAACATGTAAGATTTCAACTGAAAGGATGAGATGCACATGATGCAACCCTAGTGCTTACAGTGGCTTCTCTCTGTAGGACCTAATGCACTACCCTCACACGGTTCAACTGGAAACACCCAAAATGCCAACTTTGCAAGGATTAGGTTTACCAAGCAATTTATTATCTTGTTAAAATTTAAGTTGAATTTTGAAAAAAATATTATGCAAAAAAGACATCCTGACAGGGAATATTTAACTTCCATTTCCGATTTATATAGTTTACATTGTATATGAGCGGAAGGCAGATTTTTGAATAATTCAGTGATGACAAGCCTCTGTGAAGAGAAGGATGAGGGATGTGAGGAATTAGTAAGAAGGAGAGAACACATGCATCTCTCAGGGGTCTGAGAATGGCAAAACCAGTGATGCATAGAGCACAGGAGTCCACTGAAGAGTTGCGTGGACATGCTCCAGAAAATGAGAAATACAGTTCCTTCATAGGTGACAAATAAAATACTGTAGTGAACAACAGTGGAGCAGAGTCAGAAAAAAAGATTTATGTTGTACAACTATCAGTATATGCACAAATGCACAGCTATATCCATGGATTAAGACATTCTTTACTCTGCAATTTACCACATGTAGCTTGATACATAACAGCTTCTGCAGGACCTGTAATGTGAGCCCCTATACATAAGAATCCCTGAAATACTCATTTTCCCTTCCTGTTACAATGCATTATTGAGGCATTAAAATAAAAAAAAATATTTTTTTTTTTCAGTTCCACAGAGAGAAGAGTGTACCTGAAAAGAATGACAGTATCCATATGTAGAACATACATAGAAATGCGACATATATATAGTCAGGACAGAACAATATATATAGACAAGAATCCATATTATTTGTTGTTAAGTACTAGTTATTATAGAGAAATAAACTAGGCTATGTAAAATAAGACAAGTCTGTGTGAGGGACAATCAATAAAAAGATGGACAAAACGAACACATAATCAGGTGTCAGCTATGTAATGAATATAGAAAGTAAAAGGGCAACACCTGTCACCCAGTCTGGCTTCTATAACGTTTTACAACTTTATCGCAAGAAGCCAAGAGGAAAATGGTGCCCTTGATATTACTGTGACTGCATCTGCTGATGACTTGGCACTTGACAAGCAAGGCACGGCTTTAAGCTTGTGCATTTCACAGACGTAATTTGCTATGCACCGACAGAGGGAGGCATCTTTGTATTGGGTTTGTGTGGGAAGGTTTTGGTAGTGGGTGGTGGGGAGGGCTACAGAGGTGGCTTCTGGGAGAAGGTGCTAGAAGCATCACCTGTCTCCAACAGAGCCAATGCAAACTGGCTGCCAGACAGACCCACCACTGGCCAAGGCTGAGCCTGTCAGTGATGGTCATAATGCCTCTGTGATAACATATTTAAGAAGAGGAAAAAACCAAACAAAAAGAAAAACTCTGCACAAAGGCAACTACAGATGGAAAGAGGAGTGAGAACACGTGAGAGCAACAATTCGGCAGACGTCAAGGTCACCCCCCAAAAAAGGACCCATGCTGGAGCATTTTATGCAGAACTGTCTCCTGTGGGAAGGACTAACATTGGGGAAATGAAGAAGTGGAGAAGACTGTCTGCCACGGCGGGGCCCCAGGAAGGAGCAGGGGAAGAGTGTGAAGAGCCCTCCCCCTGAGGAGAAAGGAGTCTCAGAGACAACGTGTGATGGAGTGACCAGAAACTCCATTCCCCATCCACCTGTGCTGCGGGGCGAATGGAGGTAGAAATTGGGAGTAAAATTAAGCCCATAAAGAAGGGAGGGGTGGAGAGAAGGCATTTTGAGATCAGAGTTTATTTCCTATTATTTTACTTCTATTTGATTGGTAGTAAATTATTTTCTTCCCCAAGTCGAGTCTATTTTCCCTGTGATGGTAATTGCTGACGGATCCCTCCTTGCCCTTATCTCAATCCATGAGCCTTTTGTCATATGTTTAATCCCCTGTTCAGCTGAGGAGGGGAGTGACAGAGAAGCTCTGGTGGGAACCTGACCTCCAGCCAGGTGAACGCATCACACATTATCTTGTAAGATTTTCAGACATAATTGAGACACCAAGGAATGAATTCCCTTTAAAACAATAGCACGTTGTGTATAGATTACTTCAAGGACCTAAAAAACCCAGCAGACACCTATGTATAGCCACCTAACAGCTTGGAAAAGCAGTCATACATACTCAGGGTTGCTACTTTCCAGCAAGAGTATCAGCAAACAGCTATCAGACAGAACTGCCATAAGGGCTGCTACACAAAAGTACACAGAAGTCTGCAAAGTAAAAGAGAGACTTGCAGTTGTTAACTCTCAGCTCCTTTATCACTGAGAGGTTGATTGCTGCTCTGGTCTGCATGTCCTGTACTCAGGAGAGCTGATAAAAATGTAATTCATTATGTATTAGTCATCACGTATAATTTTTAATTTCAGCTCCTACTGATTTCTAGTTTATGGCCTCAGAAATTGCTCTCATGATTATTATATTAATGCTCAACGGCATTATCAGCAGCCAATGGGAGGTGAGAATGAACTTCTGTTCCCACATGGATGCAGAGGTGTGATTGCTTCACGTGTGCTACCTTAGCGCCACTTCCCCTTGCGAAAATTCATGAATGTCTGATGCTTACAGCTGGCTCCACACAAAGGCAATGATGGGCTTCGGGGAGAAGAAAGGTAATTTTCAATTTCTAGTTCTAGATTTCCCTAAAGAGCAAGATGAAAATGTGTGGGGAGTTTTCATAGTCACATAGAACTGAGAAGGACCATGTGGATCATCAAGTCTGAATACAGACTGATTCCGTATGGTAGCCCACAAAATATCTATTTCTCCTACACCATAGTCTACTTGTATAATACATAAGGCTTGCTAACAGCTATTTAAAAATAATTAAAAGGGAGAATAGCAGATTTGTTTGAAACTTGCACACTTTGTCATCTCATAAAGCTAAAAGCCTGTCCATTTTGATGGAACGCAGTTTTAAAGACGTCCTGTTACACATCTAAGAAAGAAAAAGACTGACATGCTTCACTGCTTTAAAGAGGTAAGAAAAGAAACACAGAGTAGCAGTCCAGCATTACTACTCTTCTTCTGCAGAACACAATAGCATGAACAAAACCATTTAAGAGGACACCTTGACAAGAGGTGGGAAGCTGTAAATAAAGAACCTAAATCTAGAACTCTGTAAGATGGAAGGATGTGTGTCACTGATTTGTTAAACACTTAGCTACCTGTTTAAATGTTTTCTTAGTCAAGGGTCCAGCCTGTGATCTTCTGACTTTGATAAACAGCTCAGCTTAGTAAAATGAGGTCCCAAATTTTCAATATTTGTTCTAAGATTGTTTCCAATAAACTTTATCCATCAGTACAATGCACTGAATGAAAGTTCACAGGAAAATGTTGGAAGAAGAGACGTAAAGAAAGGGAGGACAAAAGAAATTATCTTACACACTAGAAAGTCATTTATGCAATTAATGCACCATTAAGAGTAAGCATTTCAATTCCTACTTTCTGTGAAGTAAGATCTAAAGACATAGGTAGAACATTCAAGAGTTATGCATACAGATGTACAAAATAAGGTTGGACAGAGAGCACCAGTTGTGGTTTCTAATCTATTGGTTTTTGTTAAAAAGAAACTAAGATTATTAAAACCAACTGAAATAATAAAATTATTCCATTTGTGTATCAGAGTGGTAGTTTGGTAGTGATGACTTCTGCTTGCCTCAAGGAGCACATGAGTAAGCTCATATTTGAAAGTCTGAGGCAGAAGTGAAGATTCTGCATTACCCACAAAATCATCTCATATAGATCAAAAATGAGCATTTCAATAAATAGCCATAGTCTTGCGCTCCCAGTCAAGTGATAACAGATTCCCCTTCCTCCATGTACTCTGGTTACACATGTCAACGTGCTGTGTTGCTTCCAGGGAATGACTATTTTGATATTGAACTATCGATCATTTGTACTATTACAGGATTATTTGAAAATGCTATTTCTGTATCCTTGCTGCAGAGTCCTTGTATATTTTCTGTAGATTGCATGAGCACATCTGACGTTGCACATCAGGAATATATCGTTGCCTTAAATTGCTTTCACCCATGGAATTATCTATTACCCTCATATGCATTCACATACACATACTACTCAACTATGCATCAAGAAATTACATTCACCACTTGCACACATTATCATTTGTAAAGTACTAACATTAAAGAGACCAGAATTTAAGCTTCTGTACAAGTTAACTGTATTTTTTACTTTCTTGACTTATTTATTCTGTATAAATACCATACATTTCCTCAAAACATTAACAAGAGACAACTCACTCTCTTACAAGAATGATAAATACAATCTATGTGACTCTATCACCTCATGATTAATAGGGTCTTTTTTATTCATGAAGTTAGATGTCAAGACTCGGCTGAAAAATGTGTATCATCTTATATGTATTTATTCCAAAGCCTAGTAAAATTGCTTTACACTGCTACAGATGGATACAATAACAACCACTTTTCACTGTTTTTCGAATTAACACAAGATGTATGTCAAATGATGACCTTAAACTTCCTGCGTTGGAAATTTCATTTAAAACTTGACAAATATACTGGATGCCAGAACAACACAGTATTAACAATTCACAAGAAATCTATTACATCTTCTAACCACACTCCTAAAAAAAATCCTTGAGGCTTCAAAATAACCACTGGCCTTTCTGTATGCTGGAAAGATAAACTGCACAATATCTTTTTTGTTTCCTCATTGTCTTTGCAGTCCCTCTCTCACTAGACTGAGAAATTTAAAGACCAGTGCACTCTTTTCTTTTAAGACCTACTGAAAATTCAGTTGATAATAATTGTTGGAATTACTGTTACTGCTATTCTTCTTTAAGTTTCAGAGAATATTCCTCCTTCCATCCAGAGAAAAAAATTTAGGATGTGTCCATGAGCAGCACCCCATTAAAACAGAATACCTCATTCTTCCTGTAAGTTATATAACAGAGTAATAATGAGTGTTACAGAAAGATTTTAATTGAAAAAAGGACTAAAAAGAGACAGTTAATAGGTATATTACAATATCTCCTGAGTCCTATACTTCCTGGGTTTTATTAAAAGCCATTGAGCTGGCTGATAAACCTCCAACTTTATCTTAGCTCATTTCTTGAATAATTAGTAGACTCCAGAGGCCATGAAATCAAGTAATGTAAAAGTGAAGAAAAGTGAAGCTGTACATTAGTGAATCAAATTCCATATATTTTTACCACTCAAGACATGAAAGGAGTATTTGATATTTCTGACACACTTGTTATATACAGCTATATTACCAACTGAAATAGTTTGTGTTTTCTTTCTATTTTCCTAGTTACGAAAGTGGGAGGGAGACAATTATTCAGAAAATGAGAAATAGTATACTAACTGAAGAAAAAAATTTGCTTCTAATTTACTTATTCATGTTAGACTGTATTTTTCAACAGATTTCAAGTTACTTGAAGTAGGATAATAAAGCCCTTGCTGTCTGGGCTGAAATTAACGGTTGAAGAGAATATGTACATGGTAAGCTTGAATAGTAATGTGATGTGAAGAAAATGAGAAATAGTATACTAACTGAAGAAAAAAATTTGCTTCTAATTTACTTACTCATGTTAGACTGTATTTTTCAACAGATTTCAAGTTACTTGAAGTAGGATAATAAAGCCCTTGCTGTCTGGGCTGGTAAGCTTGAATAGTAACGTGATGTGAATGATTTCAGGAAAGTAGTTTTGACCAGGTATTTCTCAAGCACGGCACACTCTATCACTTTTTTGTTTAATTTTATTTGCTATAAGAAGTCTTTATTCTAGAAAAGAAAATCTATTTTTATGTATCCTAAGAATACTCCCACTGCCTTCAGTAAAACTAAATAGAGCATGTGAAAATCTAAAAGTCTTTGCAACGCCATCATTAAATTCCTAATATACCATTAATCTCAAGCTAGTATAACAATACATAAGGACTATTTATTTTTAATGTCATTTCAGACTACTATCTGTTTCCAGAGAAATCTCATTCTGACCAAAACAAAAAAAAAACAAACAAAACAAAACCCAACAAATTTTCTTACAAAAAAGGTCTCCTCAGTGACTTGATTTGTTTCTTCACTGTGTGGCATAAACACAGCCCTCGTTTACAAGTAGATGCCTACAGTGTCAGTGTTTCTTTTCCTTTAAGCATGTACCTTTGTATCAGGAATGCACCATGCACTGGGTGAGATTGTCTATCATAGCTGCAAAAACACAATTCAAGAGCATGATGTGAAGAACTAGGGAGGAGGAGCTGAGAGAAGAAGATCTGTACATTTCATTTATTCATATCTACTTAATCACAGCCATAAGGAGTATTAGAGAAGAACACTACAAAGTAAGATGAAGAAGAAGCAGCTGAATCTCAGAATAACTTCCAGAATCCTATTCTATACATTTTTCAGTTTATACATTTATGTCTGTACAGCACCTTTACAAGAGCATCACAATGATAGCAGGTAAACTGGCACATTAGGAAAAAAAAAAAACAAACAAAAAAGCAGTTAACAGTGACTACCAGAAAAGACCAGGACCCTAGGTATGAGTGCTGCTGGTCCAACAACACAGTAATTTGAATTAAAGAAGATCTCTACAAGTCTCTTTAGTCTGCTCCAAGCCTTGGCTGTATCAATTGTAACATGGCTCATATATCATTTTTAAATGTATAAACTAGCTGGTTCTACACTCCCATCAGCACATCGCCACCATCCCAGATCAGGAAATTAGCATGTAAGTAAAACTGACATTTTCTTGCTGTGACAAGAAAAAGCCATATATATGCCTCTTCTGGGGATAGGACAGGGGAGCTGACAGTGATCTAGATTTCTAAATGTAAGGATATTTGGGTTTACAATAAAAATTTAGGAGCATATGTCCTTCAGAAAAAAACCCAATCTATCTTGTCATAAAAACCTGTCATGTACAGTCTAGTGTGAATTAATTTTAATTTTTGTTATGGTACAGGATAGCACTAGACATGTATAAGCTAGTTTTCTTATCTGTTTGGTAGTTTGAGCAGCCTTTGCACATTGTCTTTATGCAATGCAAATCTTTCCCAGGCTGATGGTGGTAAAACTAGCCATATTTCATTAGTCAATATGTCATGTGAACTGCTCACCTTAAAAGGTTCATCTTAAAAAATGCTCATCTTAAAAGTATGTGTGTGTAGCCCTGTGCACGCTTTATGCAACAAACATTTGGGTGTCAGCACCTTTTGTCCCATAGCAGCTTTCTTTAACACTGTAGAGAAACTTGGAAAGAAAAGTGGACCTATGAGGTGTTGCCTTCAGAAGATGTGCAAATATCAAGAGAATAAAACCTCCGCTTCTAAGGTGTAAGAAGATACATAGGTCAAAAGAGTCAGCATCTTCAAAAGAACACCTTTAGAGAAACAACTGAACAACCGAACAACTGAACTGGAGAACCTTTTCCAATAGTTCAAGGTTTTTGATCAGGTATATTTAGATGGCCCTTCCAAGAGCACAGCAGCTGCGTTTTTTAGGTGTTTTCAGTTGAAGTTTTCTGCTTTCCAGCTAAAAACTAGACAAAGTGGTGCTTTTAGGAAACTTACTTACCTATGAACATTAAGGATTAAATTAATCATCTTGAAAGAGCCTGTATTTCTCTTGCTCTACGTAAGCTTCTAATCTTACAAGAATGAGGTAGCCTTTTAACCCCAATCATCTGCAACCAACATGAGTGCCCTCAGTCAAAAAAGTGCTCTTTTACTGCATGTCTCCCTCTAGAATTGTACGCCATATAGCCTGCAGACATGTGAGTTTGGGGGGGGATGCAGGGGACATAGCTGAGATGGAATACTTTCTACAAGGATCCCTTCTCTCCTTTTCCTTCCCTTTCCAGCTGAAGGGACTTGTCCCACTGTTGTTTCAGCATTAGCTAAACTTGACAAGCATGAAAGGGCAATGCATTCACAGACTCTTTTGCCATTTCCAAAGTACTTTAATGATTGATCACTTTGCTCAGGGATAAATTCAAAGTCAAACTGTTATCTCCGAAATGACTTCTGAATCTCCTTCTCCAGAACAGAACTATCTTCCTCTGTGGTACTGGTTAATTCATCCCTTATGATCCCATTTGCAGCAGAAAGCTCACATGCGTAGCTGCCTCATGTTATTAGCATTCATATTCTTGTCCGACTAAATAGGCATTTTGAGAATACAGTACTCCTAATACATCAGAAAAGCAAATAAAAAAGTAATATATTATTTAAAAATAGTGTTGTTTCTTCATTCCACTATCTGCTATGAAAAGCGATTTGTTTGGCAGCTTTCTCTTGCTAGCTGGTATATGAAAGTAACTAAGTCTCTGCAACAAGCTTCTTATACTAGTACCACTTCCATTAGTTCTCTCTATTCTGCACGCTACTTTTTGACAGTGGGAAAAAAAAGAGGCTTGTTCTTTTTCGACTCTCCTTGATTTATTTGGATCATATAGGCCTCTGTACAGACTGAAACCCTAATAACATTATCCTGGGCAGAACTGTACTTGTAAGTTTGCAATAGCTGTGGGCACTTTTGGCCATATCTAAATTACCTTTAAATTCACTAATCACTTACTGCTAAAAAAAGATTAAAAAAAGTACTGAAGCTGACCTGAAATACTGAGATCACTCAGAAAACTGTATCTGCAGTTGTCAAACTCTTACTGATATCTGAGCAACTGCAACTAGATTACTAGGTGAGGAAAAAGGAAATCATTCAAAAGAAAAACAAACCATCAGCTAATTTAGATAGTTGGTATGTTTTAATGGGCTGCAGCCAAATACCATTTGAATGTCTTCTTTCTGGACAACCCGCTCCATGGCTTTACTGTCCTCAGGCTGATGAAGTTTCTCCCTTTATCCAGTATGAATTTTTCTTTTTTCAAGCTGAGCTCACTGTTTCTTACCTCCTTACCATGCACCATTGTGAAAGGTCTCCCCAGCACCCTCCCTACAAACACTGAGGCTGCTCTTATGTCCCTTGGAGCCAACTCTTCTCCTGCCTCATTGAGCTCAGCTCCCTCAGCCTCTCCACAGAGATCAAGTGCTCCAGCCCCTGATGATCCTGGTAGCCCTCCACTGACCTCACTCCAGTTTGCCTGTGTCTTTCTTGTATTTGGAGAATTAAAACTGGACACAGGCATGTAGGTAATAATTTTGTACAGGCAGCAGATGGTCACATTGGTTGCCCCATTATCATTCCTTTCCCTGCCTAAATACCCCTTATCTTGAACATAAAGAAAATCTTGGCACTCTCATTCTAGAGCAGATTGAGACAACTCGCTTACTAAGCAGACACATTCAGCATTGTGGAGCACTGGTGTGCACCAAGCTCCGCCCCAGCAGATACAACTGACTCTGTGTACTTGGTCTGTGAGCTTGAGCCTAAGCCTACAAAAACACATCCTTGCAGAGAAATGGCATGTTCAGGTAATCAGCTCCCAGGAAAAAACAAAAATAAAATCAAACCTAAACAAACAGAATTTTCTCTTTCCATCAAGGGAACAACCATGACAGGATTTGTAGAATTCTCTCCTCCCTACATCTCATTCTTCAGGTATATCCACAGGAGAACATATGTTCTGTTTTCATTATACTATAGACTCTTCTGAAAAGAAATCCTCTAAAAAAGGGGCAGAAGACACAAGAAATTCTCTGAAAAGTAGAAAGATCAGTTTTACACTTTTTTCCCTCATCACCCTGTTCCTCTAATGACATTACAAACAACATGATGTTAAGTGCTCTTAGAGATACCTTGCCTTCTTATGCTAGTATGGTATTTGCAGTCCCAAAAAACCTTCCTGAAAGAAATAAACCATCTCTCCCCACACAGGCTGAAAGAACACTAAAATGTGATCTGTACTAAGCTAATTACAGTGACACCACTCATGCCTCTAGAATTGTGTCAGTATTTACATTATGAACCCCTCATTCCAGTGGTTTAGAACTCTGTTAGATATATTTACGACACAGTTCTTCAAAATTAGCACACATCCTTTGCACGCTCATCATATGAAAGCATCACCTGTTTATTTGGTGTGCCCAGTGTGAGTAAAAACACAACAGGAAAGAAGTAGGCTGAGGAAAAACACACTCTAGGCTAAATAGCCACAACTCAGCAAGTATGAGAGCATTTTGATTCTATATTCCTTTCATCACCATAGTCCTCTATCTAGCAACACATAATTATGTTTTAAGTTTCTCTGATGATATGTGGGAAGCTTTGGAAACAAGAAGCCACCAAAACCCTAGGCAATGGATCCAAGTTGCAATGGAGTTACAAAGCTACTCAAATGACAACCTTAAAGAGGGAGGACTCTTTTCACCAAACTAACTGGTCCAGACAGACTCATGTTTGTAATTCTAGGGGCTCATGGGCACTGGAGAAGGCCACCACATTTAGCCCAGGCTTTGTCTGTGCCCTGTGGGAAGAGAGGAATGATGCATGGGTTCTCAGGTCACGTGTTTTCCAAGCCCTTCTTAAGGAATTAAGGCAAGGTGATCATGCAACTTGTATAGTTTTTTTCCCTAGTAGCTATTTACTCCATAGGTTGACTTCCTGTGTCCTGGGGTTAGCTAAAAATCCAGTTCTGTTTAGTGATTTTTACTTTCCAGTTTAACGTCTTCTAAAAGGCTGCACTTTCTGAAGTTAGCAGCCTGTTTTTGCAGTGTCTGCTACTGGCAGTGCTAACATGTGATGTTTACAGTTACTGCCTGGGACTGGGA